>NW_028261390.1:55303797-55456905 GCF_051295495.1 Thamnophis sirtalis | reverse complement strand
AAAAGGCCCGCTTGCGGCCGATGTCAGTCACGACACATATTCTCTCCTGATCTTTTTGCCACTGGGTGATTTACTGTTTTTTTCCAGGCAGAACATCGGCAATGGCCCCTACTTGTCTTGAGAGACGAGAAGTTGGAAATCAGATACTGAAAGGGTTGCCTAGAACAGTGTTTCTCAACCTTGGCTACTTGAAGATGTCTGGACTTCAACTCCCAGAATTCCCCAGCCAGCGAATGCTGGCTGGGGAATTCTGGGAGTTGAAGTCCAGACATCTTCAAGTAGCCAAGGTTGAGAAACACTGGCCTAGAAACACTGGGACCGAGTTTGCGGGGAGCCGGAAGAATCACATTTCCTGAATGTGGGAGAGAAAATGTTAACTTGGAGGGGTCCTTGGTGCTCTCTGAGCTTGGTTGTTTTCTTGTAGACATTTCATTACCAGACTAGGTTAATACCAGTACACCAAGGTCTTCTCGTTTCATTCCTGAGCTACAAATATTCTTTATTGATAACATTAAACTTGAAAAAATAAGACACACACATACCATTAAAGGGGCTTGTATTTTGTGGGAAGCCCCCCACCTAGAAGAATGAAATAGTTTGAGGAATATTTTAAAAAGCAGAATATTATATTTCCCTAAATGAGAAATGGAGCCACATGTTTTTTTAGAGGCAGGAAGCAGACTCACTCTTTCTTAATAGCCCCCCCTCCCGCCTCCCCAGATATTATTTGCCCATTAATAAAAGATTGGTCCAGTCTATCTACGAAACAAAAGATCTTCAGGTCCAGGATGGTGGGATTAAGAAGAATAGGATATGATCTTAGAGACAAATAACATGGGTTTTGTTATTTGTTAACTAACATAGTTTGTATTTTAATCTGATTTATATTCTTTCTTTTACAGTGATGTTCAAGATTTATTAGTTTTTAACATTCCTAAACTGATAAACAAGCTGGAGACTAGCTCCTGATAAGAAAAGTTTGTTAGTACAAATTGGAGTCTGGCTTATCTCTTGTGAACCCTAAACAACCTTTGTCCTTACAATTTATTCCCCTTCAGACCTCATTTTAATGCACATGTATGCTATTATCCTGTCCAATCAACTTTCCTCTTTCAGATTTCTTTGTTATGTTAACTATAAAAGGGAATGTAAGCTAAAGATGAGGAATCCCTTTTGTCTGAATATTCTGATAAATTGTAATAAAATGATCTTCCTGTCTTGGTTTGTCCCATTGGAAGATATGCACACCGAGGCACAAGCCTGAAAAAGCCATATTTGGCCATCAGATCCTTCAGGACATAATATCAATAGCCCTTAGACTACCCCTTCACAGTGCTTTACAGCACTCTCTTAAGTGGTTTACAGAGTCAGCATATTGCCCCCAACAATCTGGGTCCTCATTTTACTGACCTTGGAAAAATGGAAGGCTGAGTTAACCTTGATCTTGGTGAGATTCAAACTGCCCCACTACCATTTAGCAAAAGCTACGGCTCATTATGTTGCACAATCTTCTAAGGGTATTTCAGACATTGCAACACTCCCAGAGTAGTCCAAACTCAGACAAACACCTAGGACAGGGGTGTCAAACTCAATTTCATTGAGGGCCGCATCAGGGTTGTGTTTGACCTCAGAGGGCCGGGGGTGAGGCCACAGTGGCATGGCATGGGACTTGGGGGGAACCTGTGTCAAAGGACTTCCCTGAGACCCTCCCTCCCTCATTATGCAGGAAATCCTCCAGTTACAGTAATAGAGCCTGCCATTACATTTGTAACCCAAGGATTTGTTTGATTGAATCACGTTAAATGAACATGATCACTCCCTGCCTTCCCCAGTGCATTTGTTAATCAAATTAGCAGGCCGTTGAATGCACATGAGGTATCTCAGAGTGAGGAAAACCATGCAGGGCCTTATTGTGACCTGCCAGTGGCCAGCAGAGTCACAGTGAGAGAGTCAGAGAGACAGTGAGGAGTTTGGGGAGGAGCTTGGGCCAGTCTTGGAGGTTGGGGAAAGCTCAGACAAGGGCTCTGCTTCGGAGGCAGAGGTCATCTGACAGTGATCCGGTGCCTAAGGAGCTAGACAGCAGTGAGGCAGAGGAACAACTAGAGCCTGTTCCCAGTGTGCACATGCACAGAGTTGCCAGAAGAAAAGAACAACTCAGAAATCAGGGTAGACTTGGGAGTAAAGTCACAGGTGGAATATAATTGGCCCCTCCCATCTTATCTATATAAATAAAAATGTAAATGTTCATTTGTTCAAAATCTTAAATCTCTGAAAGTTCTTCACCAATTGCTTTAAATTTTGACACAACATTGCATTCGAATATGCACGTGTTTTATATACCTATATTATATAGATGTCACACCTGTGACAGGTAAAAACATGCTTTTTTGAAAACCAGCGCCATCTGTTGGAAATAAAAGCAACACACACTATACTAAATATTTCACAATTCCATTTCAATGTTTCTGATTGCATTGTTATATCGAATTTTCATAGATTTTATTTTCATTTTGATTTAATTATTTAGTGTGACATTGCATTGGAGTTGAGCTGTGTCATTTACCATAGCATTCATTTCGTGAGTATAGTATATTTGGAACAGTTCGGCCTCTCTCCAGCCTCTCTCCAGCTTCATCCCGATGGTCCCTTTATATGTGTGGCTGGGCTGCGGCCGCACCCTTTCCCCTTTCCGCCGCTCCGACAAGCCGGCCATTTCCACCAAGGGGAGCCGAAGCCCTTCGGCCTCCCCTCTCTCCCCTCCCCTCCTGCTGGGCCTTTGCTGTCTGCAGCGGGGCAGCGCCTGCGCCATCCTTGTCCGCCTCCCCCTGCCCTTAAGCTGGCCGCCCCCCGCCCAGCACAGTGTAAAATCTTAGAGCTCCAGTGGAGGTGGAGGGTCTCCTCAGCCCGGCCTGCCGTACGCGTTCTCCACCCCCTCACAGCGAGCCAGCTACAACCTTGCCAAGGCGGCTCTGACAGGGCGGTGGCGGCGGTGTGAACCTGGGGTGCAGCAGGGCTGGGGCAGCTGCTGGGTGCCCCGTGAGGTGATGGCTGCAGTGGCTGCAGCGGTGGCAGCGTCTCTGGATGGGGCCATGGCCGGTGGGGGCTGCCTCTTTCCTCCTGCTCCTCAGGGGATGCCAGCTGCCTCCTCTCGCTTGGAAGGCACCAGTCCAGGGCCTGTGGGAGCGTTCTCCATGGCGGCTCTTGCAGGGGCCACCATGGTTCACTTCCATGGTGCCGCCTCTGCCGGAGGAGCCATGGCCGGTGCAGCGAGTGGCAGGACCCGCCAGCTGGGCAAGACCCTCAGGAAACTTGTCGCTGCTGGCAACGGCATGACCCTGCCCGGAGGGAACCACCCTGGGAATGTTTCTTCGCATGCTGTTGGTAAATGTGCCTGGTCCAACATCTTTCCAGCAATTGAAAATTGTTTCTTACATGGACAATTATATGTTGCATGTTCTAGAGTTGGCAAACCAGACAACCACTATATCTGCACAGACAATGGAACAACAAAATTATTGTATACCCACAAGCATTGTGAAATTAAACATATTAGAAACTTGCACTTTCTCTTTTCTTTCTTTTCCATTTAACCAGACTGGGCCAGAGCAACGCGTGGCTGGGTACAGCTAGTAGGAAATAAAAGGGGAGTGGGCTTTTGCAGGAAACAATTTATTCAGTCGTTAGATTTGTTTCAGGAGTGTGAAGATCTGTCCATGAATCTCAGAGACTCTGTCCAGTCTTTCCTTGCACAGCACCTCATTTGAAAAATACTTACATGGCAGCTTTCCAAGATAGATAAGGTCTGTAGTCATAAATATTCCTTTGAAAGAACGTTTGCCAGACCTTGCTGAATGTGAATGAGAGGAATTCACATTCATTTAATAAAAGGGACCAGGACTCTGCCTTGTGCTTTTTTGGGGAAGCCTAGGTCAGAACAGCCCTAGTGCTGCAGGAGGCAATCCAAGGCCTCCCCCAATCTACTAAGATCCTCATGCTCCCTGAGGTCCCCACAATTCACCCCCCCATCCTGTCCCACTGGGTCCCCACACAAATAACAGCTTTGGAAGGAACCTTGGAGGTCCTCTAGTCCAACCCCTTCCTCAAGGAGGAGACCTTATACCAGTGATGGCGACCGAGTCCCCAAATTGCAACCCAAAACCCACTTTTTTATCGCAAAGTGCCAACACGGCAATTTACCTGAATATTGAGGTTTTAGTTTAGAAAAAATAACTCATGCATTTAACATCTTTTGTCTTAAAAGAAAAACACAACAGAGCTTTCAATGATTCAAACAACTTTTTATTGAAAGGTAAAAGCTTGTGGGAAGCCTACCTCCCTAGAAGAATGAAATATTTTGGGGAATATTAAAAGAAGCAGAATATTCCCCAAAGGATAAATGGAGAAACATACTTTTAGAGGCAGAAAGCAGCCACAATTTTCTGCATAGTGAAATAGCCTCCAGAAAGACTGGGCCAACCTATTCCCAAACAAAACTATTCACTTCCAGGTGATGGGATTAAGGACAGGACATGACCATAACCCAAGACCATTGAGAAATGAGAAACATGGAAACAATACCTGTCCATTAAGAAAAGCAGGCTAGAGGGACTATATAACAGAATATAATCAATTATACATGCCCAACAGGATTAGGACAGGAAGTTGATAATTAAGTCCCATCACGAGCTTTACAAAACAAGTAAAACCAGTCAAATAGTAAAAACACATAAAGTAAATCTCAAAATTACAAAATATTGTAAGATATGTATGTATGTATGTATGTATGCATGTATGTATGTATGTATGTATGTATGTATTGCATTTTTCTCCCAGCTTTGACCTGAACCAGATGTATTTTTGTTCCTACAGCCTCAAACTATCATCTTTGGAATAAAACACTACAATTGAGAGCTATTTTTAAAATGTTTATTTGATTAGCAGGAATACATCAAGTTAATTTACATTTATTACACTTTCATAAGCTATGAAAAATGGCTTAATGATAAAAGGTAGATAATTCTAATCTCTTTTAATTTATCTTTGCATTTTTAATCTGCTAGCTGCAGCAGCATTTAAAAGGAAAATACAAATAAATACAGCATCGGAGATGACTGTCTCAAGAGAAACATTATGCGGTTCATGATGGAGGCTTTTGAAAACCTCAGAACCAATGGGGAATTAGATCAACACCAGAGAGAGGGAAGGCAGCAGCCAATGGGGATGGGGCCACCGCTCCGGATCCAGCAGTAGCAGGCCAAACAGATGTGGTTTGGGGGACAGCAGCCATCCAGGTGAACCCACTCCATGCAGCACTGGTTCCTGCAATCGCCCCTGGCCAGCTGAGAGCACCACAATTGGAGGGGAAGACTCCGCCCGGGAGTGAAATATAGTGGCGACCCACAGCGTAGGGTTTTTCCTGGTACATGTCCTCATGTACATGCAGGACAGAGGTGGGTCCTGCCAGTTCTAATCTCTTCTATAGAAGAAGTTCCACAAATCTTCAGTGCCGTTTAGAACCGGTTCCAGCTCCCTCCCCCCGCCCGTCTGCACATCATCAAGATGAAGAGCGAGAGGAGGAATTCTGGGAGTTGAAGTCCACGAGTCTTAAAGCTGTCAAGTTTGAACACCCCTGGTTTTTTTTTTTCTAAAGGGCTAGGGGTGCAAGGGTCTTGTAACTTGACAGCTTTAAGACTTGCGTGCTTCAAATGCCAGTGTTTCTGAGACAACATTTTGATTGCTAAGCAAGAGCGTTGTTAAGTGAGTTTCACCACATTTTACAAGTTGGCTATGCCGACCCAGTCACATGGCCGGCAAGCCACTCCCACCTGGTCACATGGCTGGCAAGCCACTCCCACCTGGTCACATGGCTGGCAAGCCACTCCCACAAAGTAGGCCACACCTACAGAAGAGGTTCTAAAATTTTTTGAAACCCACCACTGATGCAGGAGTACAGGAGGGATTTCCAGACCCAGGTTGCTCAGGTCCGAGTCATCATCCTGGCCCTGGAAGGGGCAGCTGCCTGTTGGATGGTGAGCCTGCACTGTGGAATTTCGATCAATTCATGATGGCTCTGTGCCGCCAATTTGAAAATCCCTTGGCAGATCGCAAAGCTCGCAATCACATCAAACTGTGAAACGGGGCGCAGGCTGGTTGCTTAATACACTGAAGAGTTCTGAGACCACTGAAGTTTATTCTGTTTCTCATGGTGCCTGGTAGGATGCCACCTTCACACCTGTGGATTGGCTGAATCTGCATCTGGCTAAAGGAAGGGTCTCTACTGCTTTAATTCTACTTGTCTTGCCTAAAGGGATTCAGACATTGCTTTGAATCCATTGCTGTCACTTCTGCTTAATAAAAGCTTCCTTTTGAAATACTTCATTTCATGAGTCTTCACTTTCTTAAGTTAGGAGGAGAGGCAATCCTTACTCTATGTTAAGAACTCTGAGATTATTTATACCTAGAATGACAACGTCTCTTCAGTTTGTAGATATGTAGTTTATATTTTGTATTTAACCAATTTAGATGCTTTATGATGAAACATTTTTCACAATTTTATTTAATGCTATAATCCTTTATGTCGCTTAGAAGAGTCCTTGCTATAATTTCTTGAATTAGTCCTCCAGCGAACATTTTTTTGTGATTTACCTTAATTAAGGCTGCTCAACTCTGAGTGCAACTTAATAAAGGGCATTGAGTGTGAAGAAGCACCTAATCAGGAAAATAAGGGGAATGATGGTTCCAGAACAAGCGAACTTACTAACATTTGCACATATAGGGGCAAAAATGTTTGAAGCTGAGAAATATTACCATCCTTGGTTAAGCACAAGGAAGGAAGCTTCTAAAGTGCTATTGCAACTTTTATGATTTTAAAGAAAATGGCAACAAGTGACCTTAATGTCCTTTACTTTTATTTATTTGCAGCTTACTTTTTTTAAATGGTCAGTGGCATCCTATTTCCAGCTGAAATTGGCCCAATGATGTGAAATGATCAGGAGCAATAGCCATGCAACTGATGCCTTCATGTTGATTGGGTCCTTGCTCTGATAATAGATCAGTTGAATTAGCATATGCAAATAATCACAGTATTGTGGGCTTTACAGAATTTTGAAACATATAAAATATACAATATAGTCCAAGAGAACATTTTGGAAAACCATCTAAATATTTGTGTTGACAGCAAACAATGCTAATGCCATGTTAAATGGACTTTTTTTTACATATGTGCAACACCCTCCTCAAACATGCATTTATAAACACTAAAAGAACTACCTTAACAAATATAATACACAAACTGTTACACGAAGCAAACATTCAAGTTTGAAGGTGTAAAAAGCATATACAGAAAATCACATTGCTCTAACAGATCAGGAATTTGAACTGGAAAATGCAGCATTGATTTATACAAAGTAAAAAAGTTAATCATAAAAAATAGTCTATTTCTCCTCCTTGGTATTCTGTTTATTTTCATACTTTCTAGAAATCTTTCCTTTCAGTTTGGAAAATAAACATTTAAGGGGGATGATCCTTTCAGTTCCCATAAACTAGTGTTTTGTAAAAGCTATCTCAATCCATGTCAAAAGAATGGTTCAAAAATATGTTATCTACAAGCAATTAACAGAATTAAAATCTGTATTGTGTTTTTAAGTTCTCCTGAAAAAAATGTATTTAGCATTTCAAAATAGATGGTTCATTAAACATGACTTGAAGACTTTATACATAAGATTTCCAAGAAGAAAAGCAAATTCTTTACATTTATAAGGGAGATGTTGCAACTGTGAATTGTATTAGTAACTTCTGTTAATTAAGTGAAAAATATTTGCTTCAGGGAAGACACAGTGATAGTTCTAATAGTGCCACTGAAATATTAATTTCATTTATGCCTCATCTGTAAGCAGGACAAGTAATGTAGTTAACAATAAAAATATAAAGTAAGTTAAAAGCTACCAAATTAAGCAAGCAGAAATAAAATTTAAAAAACATACTTATAACAAAATTCATAATCGAAGCACTATGGTATGCTGCTAAAAAGAATGTTTGTTGTTCATTCCTTTTCCAAAACTTTGTGTGGTTGTGCAAAATTTCTCTGTTTGGGAACTACCTTCTAAATGAGATGCTGAAACAGCAGGATAAACGCTCTGGGCCTTTACATGTGGGTGAAACAAAAGGGTGGAGCTTTATTTGCACTGCTGGCAACACCAATTTGTCTTTTTTTTTTTGCTTCCCCTTCAGTTGCTGCTGTTCCAAAGTATCTATGGGGGTAGAGGAGCATCTTTAACACAATTGTCCCTAGAGATCATTGTAGCTAGAAAAAGTCAAAGCAAAATAAACTACTAGTTGCTAAATTGTTTTAAGGTGTATTTATTTCCTGTATTCATAATCCTGTTTATACTTATATCTGTTATCTTATACATGCTTGACAAAATAAATAAAATTAAAAATTAAATTATTGCTAGACTCGGTTGGCTCAGGAATAATAGAAGTAGGTACATTTATGGAATGTGGAAGTAGCTTTTGCCACAGATGCTACCTGGAGATAAGATATACGGTATGTACATTTGTAAAGGGTTGTATGAAATGGTACTTTCAAGGAAAGCATAATGCCATTCACTATTTATTTAAAAACCTTGAATGGCCATTCATCTTAAAGCCACAACTCTGGACGACTCACAAGAGTTATATAAAACCAAACATCGTAAAACAATAATAGCAAAAAATAGTGAAAGCAGAAACAAACATGCAGCACCAGAACCAATCTAATGCAACCAATACTACTATCTTCCATCTCCAACTTCACTCTGTCCAGGATTGGGTCAATAGCTAGTTCTTAAGACTTAGTTGAACCCTCATTTTTGCCTCTGGTTCCTTTCTAAATCACAAGCATCTATGAACTGGAGAGAGGGAAGCAAATGATGAAATAGAAAACCTGATCTACTACTTCAACTCTGCCTTTTCTCTACCTGTGTCACAGTGTTACACAAGGGAAGAGTTTGCCTTATGACATGGCAGGACATAGAATGACATTACAATGTATGTTTTATCATTCTGATGACATCTCATTCAGCTGCAGGCCCCCTGCATGGATCCTCAATCTTCTCTTTTAGAAAAAATCAGAAATACTACAGCTTTCAACAAGTTTGCAGAAATTTAGAGGTTCTGACAACTTAATTAAATGATTGTACCTGGCAGAGGAATTTATTTATGAATAATTTTAATGGAAAAATACAGAGGTTTTTTTTAAAAATTGGGAGGTCTTAATTGGGTTGCTGTAGGGGCTGATAGATTCTGGTTATGATTTTATTGGCTTTTGAATTGTAGGTCTGATTTTAAAAAAATCTGAGACTATGTGGAATCAGTGGTATACAAATAATAAATAAATATGTTTCAATAAATTTGCATAATGACTTCGAGGAAGCTGATTACAGTCCCCATAGACATGTACAACAATTCGTTAAGAGTTACGACTTCCAGTTTTCCTTTCAACCAGTAGAACCTATCTCAACTTAAGATAGTGATTGAGTCATCTTATTGAGCTACACTTCCACATATTCATCATGTCAAGTTCTTTTTTATTTAACAAAAAAGTAATTTTAAACATAGAACTACTGCAACTTACAGCAACCATTAGGCAATATTGTACAGACTTTAAGTAGTGATGATTTTGGGGGTTTATATTAGGTAAATGATCCAATGGTCTATAAAAGAGATCTACATTTGTAAGCATTGCTAAACTATCTTCATGTAAAATTGGATGCTAAAATAAATTCATATGCACATTTCAATTGGGGCAATAAATATCATATAAAGTATGCATAACAATAGCACTAGACTTATAAACCATTCCATATTGTTTTATAGCACTGTCTGGGCAGTTTACAATGTCAGCATTTCCCCCCCAACAATCCGGGTCCTCATTTTACTGGCCTCTGAAGGATGGAAGGATGAATCAACCTTGAACCCAACAGAATCAAACTCCAGGCCGAAGGAAGAGTTAGCCTGCAATACTGCATTCTAACGACTGTACCATTAGGGTTCAATATCTGAAAATCAAAAAATATTCTAGGTAGATTAGATGAGGAAGTATAAGTTTGCAAATGAGGGTGCATTTCATCAATTGCTACACTGAGATTTACTAAAGAAAATCTTAACATTTAAATTTACTTTGACATTTGGTTTTGGGTTAGTATAGGACTGTCAAACTTGTGGCCCTTGGGCTGGGTGTGTCATATGCTGGCCATGCCCATGTCCAGTTTAGTGAAGAAGTCCCAATATGTTAACTTGATGCCACGAGCTTGACACCCCTGGGTTAGCAAGTGCTGAATGTCTACTTTCACAAAGTTGTGTTGAAAAAAAAAGCAATAGGACTCTCAATGTCTTTTTATTCAGAAGTTCTCCAGCCAAAAAGCTTCTAATGATCACCCCCTTCCAGTTTAAGGACAGGGATGTGAAAAGGCTGAAATGTGTGTCATGACATCACAACAGATGTTTCATTACCTGCCCCTTAGCTCACTCCACTGCCTATACTTAAGGGTCAATTCACATTGTTTGGGAACGTCAATATTATACAGCACACAGACATAGAGAAGGAGCTCAACAGGGTGGTGGATGGACATGGATGACTTTTGTTCCCCACTAAGTCCACGTCCAAAATTGATCAGAATTATAGATGTGTTCTGATAGTGTTATACTTGCTCAGAGTCTTTCTGACTGAAAAACACATCTGCTTGGTTAAATAAATTTAAGTGAGGCTGCAGGAATGAGTAAAACTTCTCCATTTTCATATGCATCATCCATACAGATTCAATTAAATGTTGGCATCACTTTGATTTTAATCTTAGGGTGGCATTAGCTCTTCAGAGATGATAAAGAACAGGGATAGAGGTAGGAAGGCCTCTCATTGTCATGCAATAATATTCTTATGAGACAAGCCATTAGTTCCAATTGATCTTAGCTTAACAGGTGATATTTTATCAGATTTCCAAGGTCCAAAGATAAAAGATGAAGAGAAAGTTGTTTATTTCATTAGTTTCTGTTTCATACCAAATCATTTGCAAAGCTTTGATAAGTACAAGGTTTAATGAGCTGGGAGACAACTAGTTGCTGTCAGTTTTTGATAATGACCAGTTTCAGGAATTGTAGTAGAAAACACATGAACATTTGGATACAGGGCAATTTATGCGTATAACATAGAGAAAAGATTTGGAACAGGGATTTGTGAAGTGCTGTAGGAATTACTACCTAATAGAATGGATGTGAATGTGTGTTTGGGGTTATTCTAAAATACTTTTGGAAATCAGATTTTAAAACAGAGACTTAAAATGAAATTTGGATCTATTTTTTATGAATGTCAAGAAAATTGACCATATATCAGTTTTTTACTGAGCTGTCTCCTAAACACCAGCCCAAATATATTATGTTATTTGTGTCTACTTCAGTGGTGGGTTCCAGCAGCTGCTACTGCCGGTTTGCTCAGGGACACACTGTGTGTGTATGGTTGTTGTGCGCAGTGTGCGCATGCACAATACAACAAAAATTGCTCTGCGCATGCGCAGAAGCCAAAAACAAAATGGCGGTCCCCGTGGCACTGCCAGTTGAATCAGTTCAGGGGTGTAGCAGGTCTGTGTGACTGCTGGTTCCAGCAACCTATGCCGCCAACCTACTATCGGTTTGGCGAAACCGGTTGGAAACGGAAGGAACCCACCACTGGTATACTTCCCACGCTGGCAGCACATGGCGTGAATTAATTTTTTTACCTAATCATAATATTAAATATTTACACATACAATTTGATAGAATAATGAGAGGGCATATACTTCTCTATAAAAATTTGTATTTGTATTTATTATACTTGTATGCCGCCCTATTCCCGGAGGGACTCAGGGCGGTGAACAAACACATGGGAAGGGGGCAATACAAAAACAAATGAGACAAACAGGATATAAAGACAAATTAAAAACTACACAACAATCAACAATTTGAATGGGGCTGGGAACTCATCAGCCCCAGGCCTGCCGGAACAGCCAGGTCTTGACGGCTTTGCGGAAAGCCTGAAGGGTGGTGAGGGTCCGAATCTCCATGGAGAGATCGTTCCAGAGGGCCGGAGCAGCCACAGAAAAGGCCTTCCCCCGGGGGGGTGGTGTCGACAGTCGATATTGACTAGCTGATGGTATCCGGAGGAAGCCTAATCTGTGGGATCTGATTGGTCAAAGGGAGGTAATTGGCAGGAGGCGGTCTCTCAAGTTTGTCTCTCAAAAAGTTTGTCTCACTCAAAAGGGAATTCAGTTAAGGCTTATTTGAACAAGGCACTTTTGTTACAAACATGGATTCATATTTCATGGATTTCAATACCACTCTTAAGAGTGAAGGCATAGGCACAGTGTGAGGAAATTCTTTTAATTAAACCTTAATTCACCTTCAAAGAAATTCTCTGCACTTTGGGTACTTCTTGAACTGAAAGGATATTAGGATAACGCTTCAATAATAAAGAAGGAAAATACTAAGGCTAATGAAACTCCAGATTTCCAGAGATATTTAGATTGGAAAAAGCAGCATACATGTTTTGTTGTGTGCGTGCTGTCATCTGTAATCATTGTGTACTTTGAGGTACAGAATCTCAACATGAATGTTATATGAACAATAACAATGGCTGGTTTTATATTCAATCTCAAATGGATCAGATTTCAGCTAGAATAACATCAACGGATTTAGCATTGAATATGTGATACTAAACTCACACTCAAATAGGAGTAAGTTTTAAAAGCTTAAACACACAAAGTTGCAACACATAAGAGCAGGAGAAAAGGCAAGTTATTTGGCTGTTGCTGAATCAGTCTTGAGCTTAGACCAATGAGAAATGTTTTTGTGTAATTGTCAGTTAAATTATAACTTTTATTTTATCAATACATGCCCTTTTTTAGCCAAATTATTTTAATAGCCAACAGCAATCTGGCTTCCTTTGAAAAAGTTACCAGTCATGGATTAATCTTGAGTATGAAACTTGAGTGTGTTTATTTAAAACTACTTTCTACTCTTCAAAAGAGCTTACTTTCACTTAAAGTGATTTTAGGATTGCATTAATTTATGAAAACAAGACTTCACTGATAACAACATTTTGGACTAACATTTAATATCCCTTTTCATATTGCTTGTTTTCTGAACAGAAGAAAATAGGCCTTATACAAACAAACATCCACACCATATATTTAGGATTAGCATCGCATCCTGCTGCTTAAAATATATTAAATAAATGTTATGGAAGAGATAAGAGGTCTCCTATACTAATATGCTGTCTACTGTAATTGCTTCCCTCTTTATCTTTTAACTCTACATATTTTCCCTGCTTGATTTAACATTGCCAATGTATCTGTTATTAATATTTTATAGAGCAATGTTAGTCTCAGCAACTCTAAGGTATGTGGTCTTCAATTCCCAGAATTCCCCAACCAGAATCTTTAAATATATATGCTCTATTTCAGGGGTGTCAAACTTGCAGCTCGCGTATTGGATGTGTCATGTGCTAGCCCCTCCCACCCATTTAGTGAAGGGGGAAAAGTTGTGATTTGACGACAACGTGATGCCATGAGTTTGAGACCCCTGCTCTATTTCAGAGTCTAATGCAGTGATGGGCAACCTTTTTGGCGTGGTGTGTCAAAAATTGGCAAAAAATCGAGCATAACTCGCGTTGTGTGTCACTTCGACAAAAACATAATTTTGCGCAATTTATAGTTGCTGCTAATGGCGCTCACAGTTCCCGTTGGCACTCCGCTGTTCCCTGCTGTGGTGCGGTCGTAACCGACAGTCCCAGGAGTAGACTCTCTGTGCCGGCCTGACTGGAGAGAGGCGCGCACTGTTCCCGCGCTCCTCTCCTGCGGGTCCTCCCTCGCCGCGCTGATGACGTGTGTGCGCACGGCACGCACGCCTTACCAGCAGCCCCTGCGCTCAGAAAGGGGCGGTGGCGATACAGTAAGTGAGTGTGGGCGGGGGAGATCACACGTCCCCCCCCCCGTTCCTCCAGCACAGATTCTTTCATCCTCGGCGGCCGTGCAGGAGCCGAGGATGAATCGCATGAAATCCTGTGCGTGTCACCCCAAATGGCTACGCGTGTCAGCACTGACACGCGTGTCATAGGTTCGCCATCACTGGTCTAATGTCTTAAATTTACTGAGTAGCAAATTTAACAGGGTTTGAATACTGTTCACTGCAAACTGTTGGCAAGGAACTGCAGCAATTAAATTAGCTTGGGATGGAAACTTTTATTTCATATGAACTTTCTTGAGTTATTTCAGTCAACAATTTCACTTTAACACACTTAGTAATGGGATTTCTATGTGAGAACCAGCAATCTCTTTTTCTGATAATTGTTTTTTGGGAGCCATTATAAGAAATAATGGGAGCCAGTTTGATATAGTCATTAGGGCATAGCAATAACACCTAGACTTAGCTTCATAGTACTTCACAGTCCTCTTTAAGCAGTTTACAGAGTCAGCATATTGCTCCCAATAAGGTGGGTCCTCATTTTATCAACCTTGGAAGGATAGAAGGCCTTGAGCCAGTCAGAATCAAACTCCTGGCAATTAGCAGTGAATTAGCCTGCAATGCTACATTCTAACCACTGTGTCACCATGGTTCTTGAGGCTAGAAACTGAATGACTATGAATTCTAAATCTGCCTTGGGCACAAAACCAACTGGGTGGCCTTAGACCAGTCACTCTCTCTCTGCCCTAGGAAGCGGGCAATGGAAAAACATTTCTAAAACTTCAGTGACTAATCCAGGCAATTATTAGGAATCAACTATGATTTAAAGACAACAAACAAATAAATGAAAACCCATGTGTTCAAATATGTCTTATCAAGTTTTGCAGCAGATGCTTTAAAGGCAATTTTCAGCAAATAATTATATGCTAATATTTTCATTTCAGGTATGTAAATACTATATATTTACAGATTAAATCAAAGCATTGTATTGGTTCCGTATCCTGAGTTTTCAGTGATATCATAAATACAAGCTTTCATACTAAGGGCACTTTGGGATAATAAACTCACTGTATGTAACTGATGTGGCCTAATTGCTAGGTGACATTATCAACAGTGTGAACAGAAGCTTGAGGAGAATCTTCACACCTCCATTACACCCACTCTTCACATTTGATTAATGATTATCTCTCATTGCATAGAAAAACTTAATCTATAGTATTTTTAGTCATGAATCTTAGCTCCCTCCTTGAAAGAGAAGGGTTGGGATTTGAACTATGAAAATTTTTGCCACCAAACTATTTAACAAAGAAACAGATTGTCTCTACAGCTTCTAGGAAATCAACTATACTTCACCAATAATATATACATTAGGATAGTTTCATGTTATATCATTTTTTGTACGTATACACACACACCTGTTCTGACCCCCTCCTCCGTCCAGTAACGAAAGCCGAGACAAGCTTAACTAGAATGTACTTTTAATAGCAAGAAGCCAAAATCTTGGTGGCTGAAAGCCAAGCAAACAAACAGATAAGGACCTTGGCAGCAAGTCAGACAAACCTTGGCAGCAATCCAGCCTGCCAAGTTAGTTACGTTCTCTTTAGTCAAAGCATTGACTTCTGCAAAAGAGGCTTGTCACAAGCAGTCTTTTTTATAGTCTGGAGAGCAGCCTAATGACCATCAGCTGAGCGCAATTATCTCCTGTAATTGCATAAATGTTCCTGACGCTGAGTAGCTCTTCGATGGCTTGCATCCAGGAACAACTCACTGCTGGCTTCTGAATCACTCTCCCTTGTCTCCTCCCCACTGGTCCAAGGCTCAGGTGCCACCTGGTGGCCAACCAGTCTCTCTGCACCCTGCTCGCAGTTGGAACCCTGTCCAGGGTCCTCCACATCCTCCAGAGCTGATTCATAGGGCCCCTCGCTGTTGGACTCTGGTGGCAGCTCCAACGGCTCCTGCTGGGCTACAACATACACCTATGCAATACATACTATACATATGCATACATGCTTTGGATCTCACTGAGCACAGCACCGCTCTGCTAGTCTTGAAAACAGCTTTTGTCAGTGATTGGACTCTTTTTAGTCCCTCTTTTTCAGTGTTGTGTGCTAATCTAAAACAGTGACATTGCTTTCATTAATAGCAAAGGGAGGGGGTTATGTTTACATTCAGTCCAAAGGATATTCCAAATTGTTTTTGAAGGATGCTCTGACAAGGGAGAAAGACAGAAAAAGAGAGAATCTGATGGTATATAAATGAATATAATTTAAGTTTTTTTGCCTGTGGCCACACATCAATATAACTAAATTAAAAAGGAGGTTTGTTATCCTCAGGAAAAATTTAAAAACATGATCTCTAAGCAAGGGTGGGGTGCTATGGGTTTGTCTGGGTTCGGGAGAACCCATAGATATCTGTTGTGACTCAGCAGAAGTTTGCTGTGAGTTGAGTCGGGATGCAGGAATAACAATGCAGCTGGGGCTCGTTAGTGTGGTCTTCTGGAGATAAAAGGACTGATGGTGCCACGCCCTGGTTGCAGAAGTCAACGTTCGTCGTTCGTTCATGGTTCATCGTTCATCGGTCGTGGTTTGTTTGTGAGAGGCACTTGGATAAGTGATTTGCTTTCTGTAACCCTGATTCAAAGAGACACTTGGAGAAGTGATTTGTTTTCTTTCTGTACACCTGGTTTGGCCGTAAGAGATCTTTGTTTTTGCATTCTGTTATCTTCTTGCCAGAGACTTTAATTTCGGGCTCGCAACCAGCAGAAGCCAGGACTGATAAAGTTATTTCCTTTTAAGTCTGTCTGCCTGTCGTCTTTGAACAAGCGAAGAAGGGGGGGACAGAACAGATATCATTATGGCCAGTTTGGAGAACCTCCAAATCTCACCCCTGGTTGGCTCCACCCATCCCACCCCTCCCTTCGCCTCCCAGGAGTCTCTACATGGCCTGATTTGGATGCGAGGTAAGTGCAGAGCCCATGTGGAAGCTTGGGGAGGGGGAAAAACAGGCCTCCTGGAAGTTTAGGAACGCCGGGGGAGGCACTTTTCGCCCTCCCAGAGGGCTTTTGAAGCCCGCCGCATCTCTAAGATAGCCAATGCAATATTGTGCTATTCTAATGCCACTCTCAGTGGGGGGGGGCACTGTAAGATGATGTAATCAAAATACACCTGTAAAAAGTAATCACACACCCCTCCTCCTAGAAGAATGAAATATTTGAGGGTACATTGTGTACTTTGAGGTACAACTTATGAATTTTATATGAACAATAACAATGGCTGGTTTTATATTCAATCTCAAATGCACCAGATTTCAGCTAGGATAACATTAATGGATTTAGCATTGAATATGTGATACTAAACTCACACTCAAATAGGAGTAAGTTTTAAAAGCTTAAACACACAAGGTTGCAATACATAAGAGCAGGAGAAAAGGCAAGTTATTTGGCTGTTGCTGAATCAGCCTTGAGCTTAGACCATTGAGAAATGTTTTTGTGTAATTGTCAGTTAAATTATAACCTTTATTTTATCAATACATGCCCCTTTTTAGCCAAATTATTTTAATAGCCAAAAGAAATCTGGCTTCCTTTGAAAAAGTTACCAGTCATGGATTTATCTTGAGTATGAAACTTGAGTGTGTTTATTTAAAACTACTTTCTACTCTTCAAAAGAGCTTACTTTCCACTTAAAGTGATTTGTTTCTGGGGGAGGAGGCAGTTTTCACCCTCCCAGAGGCTCCAGGAAAGCCTCCAGTGCCTGGGGAAGGTGAAAACGTGCAGGAGACCAACTAGGCCACGCCCAGCATGGACACACCCACCCAGCAACCTGGCAGAGAACTTGTTGCTGAAATTTTTGAAGCCCACCCATGTCTCTAAGACATAGTCAATGCAATATTGTGCTATTATAATGCCACTCTCAATGGGTGGGGGCACTGTAAGATGATGTAATCAAAATGCACATATAAAAAGTAATCACATCCCTCCTCCTAGAAGAATGAAATATGTTGCGGAATATTAAAAGAGGCAGAATATTATATTTCCCCAAAGGAGAAATGGAGAAAGCCCCAATTTCCTGCATAGTAAAACAGCTTCCAGCAGAAATTAACAGATTAACAGAGTTTGAAAGACCTTGTTGGTCATCTAGTCCAACCCCCTGCCTAAGCAGGAGACCCTTACACTATTTCTGACAGATGGCAGTAGAGTCTCTTCTTGAAAGCCTCCAGTGATGAATCTCTCACAACTTCTGAGTCCTTAGAGATGGAGATTTGGGGCCCATTAAGAAATCCAGGACAATCTATTCATCAACAAAACGTCTTCAGATCCAGGGTGATGGGATTAAGAAGGACACTACAGTAAAACTTTGCAACTATTGTAGACTTCTACTGGCATATATTCCTTCTAGCACTGTCACTTCATAAAGGTATCCTTATTGACTGAATGTATGAATCGTAATCAAATATTAATTAAATCTGAATAAATGTTTATATGAATAAAGGAATAATTCTGAAGAAAATAATTATTTTTGTTTAACGGAAATCCATTAATTCATCACAGCAGTATTACTTTTCAAGAGATGAACTTTTATTTTGTGAGAGCAAAACCATGTTCTTTCTAAGCTATTTCTTATCATCACCAATATTGAAAGATGTGCATTAATCATTTGAAAAATATGTGCTGCCTTTTTCATCAAGAGCACATTTTAATTTACAAAAATGTTTGACATTTACAAATTAATAGATAAATTATTTTACAATTTAGCGCTCCCCCCCCATCAATATTGGTAGACCTCTGTCTACCCATGTACTTTTTCACACTGTAAAATTATATATTGTTCTGGTAGCTTATTTATAATAAAAGACCTGCACTGAAAACCAATATGTGATTTGTCAGGAGTTGTGCAGCTGGGTCTCCTTCTCAGTAAATGTGGATATGATTGAAGCTATCATCAGTCTTGTTTTGCAAACAGATGTTTTAGCTTTGTTTGACAAACACTATTGTGATGCCATTAGACATTGATTTTTGGAGTGGGTGGGATTAGACAGAATCTCATTTCACATTTTAAACATTAAGAAAAAAAAGGAAAGGAAAGATTACTAGAAATAGTGTTAAACAAAACAGGAGAAAAGCGATGTCTCAACATCTTTGATCTTTGAAAGCAGATCTAAAAGAATGATATGATATTCAAAAAGATACTTTTGGTTTTTGGAGTGTGCAGGGTTTAAACTGGGGGATATGAGCA
Source organism: Thamnophis sirtalis (assembly GCF_051295495.1). Taxonomy (NCBI): domain Eukaryota; kingdom Metazoa; phylum Chordata; class Lepidosauria; order Squamata; family Natricidae; genus Thamnophis; species Thamnophis sirtalis. Next base: position 55,437,703 of record NW_028261390.1, on the reverse strand, counting down.
AAAGGATTCTCTAGCCTATTGAATAGATGGACTCTGTGCTGTGAATCTTACTTAAGGTTGACAGAAAGTGAAGAGAGGGAAAAATGGTGTCTAGGATGACTTGATGCAGGGATTACAGCATAACTCAGTGCACATAATAAAGCCAATAGACAACATTAAAAAGAATAAAAGTGATAGGAAAGACCATTCTGGACCACTTGTCTATGGAATTAACATCAGTCAAATCTGGTATTTTGACTTTGAGCTGTGATGCTCTTCTTCGTAGTCGTCCCTTTTGGTGGGCGGTGTGTCTGTCCAAGGTGCTTCTGCTGTTGAGGTCTTTCATAGTAGGTGGTCTCCGGTAATGGATGCTGGCACTGTCATAAGAGTACATGGTGGCTCTTGGATCATTCAAACTTGCAAGCACATCAGAGCTGCTGACTTCATTTCTCATTTCCAAGGTAGTAAGAAGGATATTCCCACAGGTGTCAATCTAAAGGAGGGGTACACTTTAGAGAGAGTCTCTGTATTACTAGTGCTCTTTACATTCCTGCAAGTTACCTGAAACAATGGACCACTCCAGATTGAATGGCACGCCTCCCCGGGAAAAAAAAAGAGAAGAAAGTCCATTCCTTTTAAGGACATTTTAAAAAAATATGCTATTTACTTCTGAATAGTCTTGTTGCTTTCAGTGAAGTTTATATTAGTCAAAACTAGCTTCAGCACAATGTATTTCAAGCCCTATACTGTAAGAAGTACCACATCTGTTTTTTTTTCTAATGTCAGCTTGTTTAGGGAATATTGAGAGAATTTGCTGAAATAGAATCTTGATCTGTTTTCCTGAAAATTTTATCATTTTATTTCAGTTTCAGTTTATTCTTTCATTTCTGGTAATGGCAACATTCTTTATTATCAATTTTGCACTGATTTTTCAGCATTGAGAGATGTACATCAGGAAGCTAAGCCTTATTTAGTGACCACAGTTAGCAATAGCAATAGCAGTTAGACTTATATACCGCTTCATAGGGCTTCCAGCCCTCTCTAAGTGGTTTACAGAGTCAGCATATCGCCCCCACGGTCTGGGTCCTCATTTCACCCACCTCGGAAGGATGGAAGGCTGAGTCAACCTTGAGCCGGTGAGATTAGAACCGCTGAACTGCAGATAACAGTCAGCTGAAGTGGCCTGCAGTACTGCACTCTAACCACTGCGCCACCTCGGCTCCTTGTGACCAGTTGTGACCAGAATCTTGGTAGTTAAGCGAAACAGTCATTAAGAGAAACTGCAGTTGTGCTTACAATGTATTTTAACTTTCTTTTGCTTTAGCAATCTAAGAAGATTGTAAATGTGAGGACTAAACATTTACTAAAAAGTAAAGTTACTTTTTATCACCATTGTAACTATGAATGCTCAATGAGGCAATCACTAAGCGTGAATTACCTTAAAATCTAAGAAAATAACCTAGTACTTTTTACCCTGAGGATTTCTAGAATAGGGGCTATTATTTCAGCAAAACTAAGGAGAGAAACAGGATCAATTTGTGATGTTTCACCGGGGATTAGATTAACAGATTAACAGAGTTGGAAGAGACTTTGTAGGTGATCTAATCTAAGCCTCCCTCCCTGTCCAAGCAGGAGACCCTACACCAGTGGTGGTGAGCCTATGGCATGTGTGCCAGAGGGGGCACTCAGAGCCCTCTCTGTGGGCCTGCGTGCCATCACCCCAGCACAGAGTTTGCTGATTGGGGCAGCCCCAGTGAGATCAGGTCTTCACTTCTGCAGCTCCAGCTCCGTCACGCTCTTCTCTCCTTCCCTCACTTTCTGCCAGGGAAAGTACCCAACCCTCTAGGTTGCCCTGTGAGATGCCTGATCCCACTGGGGCTGCCCCAACCCCTGCCTCGAGACCTCCACCCCTGCAGGAAAAGAAGCAAGGAAAGACTAACATGAAGCGCTCAGTTAGAAAGAACTGGAGCCTTTCTCCGTGGCAGATGGGCAGCACTGAGGTCACGGGCCCATCAGGCAGTGCCATAGACAGCCATCGCTTGGCCGGGTCCTGAGTTAACTCTTAATTTGGCTACTGTGGTAAAGTCACGCCCTGCATCTTGATTTAATTTGTAAATAAATACAACTACAAGCCTCATCCATATAGCTCTCTAAGTCATAAAGAGATTTTTTTGGCTTGGCAATGTCAACAAATTTGACTATTTTGAGCAAATCAAAATATATTCATTGATGCAAGTTCTAGATTAGGATCATACTTCATATTACGGCACAATAGGATTTGTGGTAGGTTTTGTTTCTTCAGGTAGGTTTGATGAAGCTGTTAACACAACCTGCCTAATAGAGTCTTCTATGTGCCCGCCATGTTGTACAAACTAAGCATCTTCGTCATTGCCAAGTCAGAATATCAACAGAGTATATTATAATCATAATTTATTTTTTGAAAAAAAGGAGAATGGATGGATTACTTCAGTTATCATCAATGACTCTGCAATTTGTAGAGTTTAAAACAATTGTTGAATGTTGTTTTAATATATTATAAAACAAGCTAAAAATGAGGATATAAAAATTCCCTCCCCCTCCTCAAAGAAACCCAAGATATATTCTAATGGTTCTAGCACTTACAATTAAGACTCTTTTTGCCAAAAGGACTAATAAACACACTAGCTTTTAATTGCTGTAAATCATCCTACGTCCATAAATTCTCAACCAAGTGGCTAAATTGATAGGGATGTTAATATTTGTCTGATTGTGTTATGCAACAGACTTGACAGTCCACGATTACCTCTATCTTTTTCTTTTAAGACAAACGATGTTAATGTATGAATTGTTTTTTCTGAACTAAAAGCATTGCAATCAGGAACATTTTGTGTCTCAGAATAAATGAAGTGGGCCATACACTTGCTAAAAAGATGAATGGAGAGGCTGTGTTTTATTTTGGGGTTCAAATCCTCTATTAATGTTTCCCAAATGTATTTTGGGACAGAGCTGCCATCAGCAAGATTCCAACTTTGAGGGAGATGGACAGTTCAGAAATGTTTCATCATTAAATAAAATTATGGTTGAGGTGGGCCCAAAATTGTAAATATCAAAAGTTGTTTGTATCATTGAAAGCTCTGCTATTGTGTTTTTCTTTTAAGACAAAAGATGTTAATGTATGATTTTTTTTTCTGAACTAAAACCTCAGTATTCAGGTTAAATTGTTGTGTTGACACTTTGCAATAAAGTGGGTTTGGGGTTGCAGTTTGAGCACCTGATCTCTAAAAGGTTCTCCATCACTTCCCTACACTATTTTTGTCAGATAGTTTCCTGCATCACATTCTCACTGAGGAATAAGTGGTCTCTGGTGAAATGGGGCAATAATGCCATCCAGTAAGCTTGGGATGTACTTAGTGGCACCAACAGGGTAGCTGGGATGGGGGCAGTGGTGGAATTCAGCAGGTTCGCACCAGTTCACGAGAACCAGTGGCTAATTTTCTGAGCAGTTCGGTGAACTGGCTGTTGGAAGAAATCTCCTTGCAACAGGCTTTTGTATTTCCCACCTTACAGGGTTAATTCTGTCAGGAAGGCAGGAAGTAGGCATTCTGGTGTGCCTCTAGCCTAATCATGTGTATCTTTATTGCCCTGTTTAAGTGTTTTCCAAAACTGCCTCTTCAGTTAAGCCTTGTTACATTGTAACAGCCATTAATGGTTTTTGGCAGTACACTCAAATTTTCTATAGCCTGAGCGGCTTCTCTGAAGATTTTTGCCCCTTTGCTGGTACTTTTATTCCAGGGATTGTTTTAAGCTTTTTACACTGCTTTAGTGGTTCTTGGCACTGTCCTTTTGGGATATACTTCCAACATGTCTGAAACTGTCCTGGCCTCCTCTGTCCCCAATTAAGGGTGGGAGGGGACGATCACAGGCCTCTTTCTTCCCTGGATCTGTAATCTTCTCTAAATGGAGTGATCTGGCTAGTCTTTTGCTTCTTTGTTTGTTTGTTACAAAAAAGGGCTTCAGGAGGTTTCCTGATGGGAAAGCAATAAGGTAATCTTTTTGGACCACTGGTGCCTGCCCGATCGAGTTAAGCAATGGCTAAGAGGCCGGATGCAAGCTTGGCACTCTGCCTGTTTTTTTTTTACTGCCTTTCTGGGGTCATGTAATCTTTCCTTAAATCTGGATGCTTTCCTTAGGATATCTTGTGAGCAGTGGTGGGTTCCAGCCAGTACGCCCTGGTACAGGCATACTGATGGCAGCTAAGAGCAGTGGCCACCATACTGGAATGGTGTTTGGTGGGTCCACCTGTCCTTACCTGTTTTTAAGCCAACCAGTCCATTTGCACACACACACACGAACAGTGTATGGCACCTGTGCGACCTCCACCGAGCAACTGGAGTGTCGCAGGGTGGTAGGTGAGCATGCGTGCACAGAGCGCATGCCTGAGGTGGATGCCTGGCCCTGTCGCAGTGTACCGGTTGTGACGGGATCCGGAACCCACCACTGCTTGTGAGGTGAGTAAGAACAGCCAGTATCTTTAAACGGTCCAAATGGATCTAAGGTTTGCTTCTCCTGGGTGGAAAAGGGTGCTTTGCCAGTTCACCTGAGCACAGGAGTCTCTTGTCTATGGGCCTTCTTCAGTCATCCAGGTCATGGTTGTCCCAAAGGTGCTTTTTTCAAGAGGCAACTGGACTCTTTTGGTTTCCAGAAAGTCCAGTTGCCTCTTGAAAAAGCACCTTTGAGACAAGAGTCTCTTGCATTGCTTCAGAGTAGCTAAGGCACACTTTAAAAAAGGAGATAGGGGTGTGGATCCTCCCACCAATTTGTTTTAGTTTTCTCTCGTGATAACAAGGCTTAGTAACATGGCACCAGGCTTGAAGTTTATTTAGATATCCCTGGCACGTACTACTTTTATTGTGATTTTGACAAGCTTGGGAGGGCAGAGATTTGAACCTGGGTCCACTATACATTTTGTTAATTTGTCTCTTTAGCTTGGAATTTTGTAGCCCAAGTATGCCCACCCACTTTCTGGAGACCTTAAGTGACCTCTCTGCTAAAGGATTTTATTTTATGAGCAAGAGTTGGTTGCTGATAGTTATCATTGCATTTTAACTATTTTAATTTATCAAGGCGCTCTGGCACCCCTGCCTGATTTGTAACTCCAGGTTGCAGGTATTCCTGATGAAAAGGAAGGTATTTGGACAGAATGGTTTAGGTTTCCATGATGGCTGTGACTGTCATTGATCTTCAGTGTGTATTCTCCCCTTTCTAATCTAATGATTGGTATTTAAGGCAGCTTTTTGCAAGCAAAGAAGCTTTTTGTATTTTCGTACAGGAAATCCCTGACTTACACCTTTCCATTTAGTGACCATTCAAAGTTACAATGGCACTGAAAAAAGTTATTTATGACAGTTTTTCACACTTATGACCTTTGCGGCATCCCCGTGGTCATGTGATCAAAATTCAGATGGTTGACCATTGTCTCACATTTATGATGGTTGTAGTCACCCAGGGTCATGTGATCCCCTTTTGCAACCTTCTGACAAGCAAAGTCAATTGGGAGACCAGATTCGCTTAACAGCCATGCTACTAACTTTACAACTGCAGCGATTCACTTAAAAAATGTGGCAAGAAAAGTTGTGAAATGGGGCAAAATTCTCACTCAGCAACATAAATTTGGGCTCAATTATGGTCGTAAGTCAAGGAGAGGCCAGGAGAGGTGAGGCCAGGTGTGACAAGGAGTGGCTGGGAGTGGAGGGGTGAGGCAAGAATGGGTGTGATGAGGAGAGGTGTGGCATGGCAAGGTACCCTCTACATGAGTGACATTGAGTTGGCCATGCCCACCCAATCACATGCCCACCCAGCCACGCCTACCTACCTGGTCATTAGGGCAGAGAACTGGTTGTTAAATTATTTGAATCCCACCACTGGATGGGGGTGTGGGCTAGCATATGACAAAGGGAGTGCCACCCTGGAGGAGACCGGAAGTACCTCAGCAAGACAGACAAAAAAAGCCCGTGGGCTCTGAAGAGCCTCACATAAATTCTGTCTGACAAACTGATGCTGATTGACATTGCCGCCCGGAGTCCTCCGGGATTGGGCAGCCTATAAATTTAATAAATTGAATTGAATTGAATTGATCTCCGGATCAGAACTTTCCTGGAGGGAAAGTGAAGAAGGAGCTGTGTCTCATTAGACTCAGAGGAATGCAACAGGTTCCTTTCAGGTCAGAGATTAGCTCTCTGAATCAACGTTGGGGGAGACGACATTGTAAAAGATGGTTGCTATAAAGCTGAAGCTTCTGGACTAAGCATTTGAGCAGGAGCAGTGTCTTGGAAGGTGTGATGAGACCTGAATATTTGAATAACCAACTGACATAAATCAGAATTTGGAAAAGGCAAAGAATCTTGTAAGTAGAAAATAACATTAACAGATAGATTGGGATTTTGGCGGAAAGAAAAGAAAGAAGGGAAAAAAATGTGGTTTAAATCATTAAGCCCAAAGAGAACTGCTTGCTTTGTTCGAGCTTGTTTTAATTTATGTATCTTAAGCAACCCTAATGAAAGTTAACAGGAGGAAAGTTAACAAGAGGAAAAATCAAGAAAAAGCATTATTTTTTCCGTTCATAACTCTATCTTTCCTGGATTTAAAACTGGATTTAAAAATATCAAGTTGTATTGCTGAAAATCATCGAGTTGAAAGAATATGGAGCCATTTGCCAGAGGGAAGAACAAAGAAAGCGAAGCAATTAAGATGTGTCCCCTTTCTCTTTTTCTCCATTTCAGCTGAATTGGAATACAGGAACCAGATCAGAATTGGGAAATAAGAAGAAACTGTGGAAGTTAAATTATAATTCACTGTAATTTTTGAACTGGACATTATGGAAAGTTAGAAATTTGAAGACATTCATGAAATGATAAAAAAATATGCATGAGTCATTAATATTAAACTTAAATAGAATTTTGAAGTTAGAAATTAAGGAGAAACAAGAAATGAGGGAAGAAGAGGGGGAAGGTAGTGAAATTACAGTAAAAATAGAAAATAAAAAGCAGACAAAAGATTTCACTGGGTTTGTCAGTAGCACAGGGAAAATTGAAAAGGGGGGAATATGCCCCAACAAAGAAAAGGGAAGTAATTATAGACGAAAGGAAAGGAAACGGCCAGACAGGAATAGAGAAGAAAGAGAAGAAAGAAAGGAGTGATAAGAGAAAAGAGGAAGAGAAGACAGTGAGACAGAGGATATGTTGAAAGACCCAGTGGTGGGTGATGGAAAAGTTTGAGAAGGAAGAATATATACCCAATAGAAAGAAAAAGCAGCTTAGAGTTTGGGATAAAAGGCTCACTAGGAAGAAATTGGATATTTAGAAATTACTATGTGGAGAATATAAAGTAGAGGTATATGATTTACTCTTTTACATGATAATTAAATTGAGTTGCTAATTGATTAAATATGATAATGAAAAGATAATGAAATATAGGTTAAACTATATGAAATATGGATACATATAGAACTTTTAAGAAGATGAATTTAAGTGAGGTGCGTATTGCTTGTTATTTTATATAGCAGATCAACGGAATTGTAATAAGCATTAAATAGCAAGGATTGTAATTAAAAGATAATTGAATGTAAGTTAAGTAAAGATATGGAAAAATGGAGGGGGAACTTGAAACATACTTATAATGGAAAATTACTGAGATTATAAAGAGAGAGCTAAAAATTTGGGGTATGTAATGATGTATAACTATACAATATTATGATGAGAATAGCTGGAAATTGTAACCAGGTCCACATTTTGCCCAAAAAGTAAGGTTTTTTGGGGGTGGGTGGGTAAATATAATTGCTATATATGCATACTTTTTTTTAAAAAAAGGATATATTTTAAAATTATTATGAAAGATGTTTATTGAAATGAAATTACTAACACCATCAATTTAAAATTGAGCCCGCTCAGATGCTGAAATACATCATGTAAATGAGATGAAGAGTGTGGAAGAATGGAGAGAGGCAAGAGGAAGAAGAGAGGGTTAGAAGAGCGGGTGGGGGGTAGAGGAGGAGAGAAAGATGGAGTGGAAAGAGGAGAGAGGAGAAGGAGAGAGGAAGGGGAAGTAGAGAAGAGATGGATGACAGAGGGAAGAAAGGAGGTAGGGAGAAGGGGAGAGGGAGAAGAAAGGGATGAATAGGTATAAATGTGGTGTATAGAGAGCAGAAGAGCCAAAGTTTTGGGGGGTTGATGGTAAGACGAACTGACATAATATTTAATAATACAAAATAGTGTTGGTAATGGTATACATGTGGCTATTTATATAAAAATGAAAAAAATGAAAAAACTATATTAAAAAAGAGCGCCATCCTGATACCATGCAAGCTTCCCTTCTTTTTTTTTTTCATTCCTTGTGGCAGACCATTGAGACAAAGCTTGTGCTCTGCTAAGCTGTCTCAGTTTGACAAATGCAATGGTCCTGCAACTGCCTCTGACAGTAAACCATAAGACCAGGCTTTGCGTTCTGAAATGTTTCATTTAATGTTTTTCAGTTAAGCAGGAATTGAGAAATAGACTGAAGTCCACAGTCACGAAACAGAGACAGATAACCTCAATCTTTTAAAAATGATTAGGTGGCTTAGATGTTAGGCTACTCATGAGAATGAAATGAAATTTCCATATCAGTGGTGGGTTGCAGGCGGTACGCCCCGGTACAGGCGTACCAGAGCCTGCCCGGAGCACCAGGTACCGTTCCGGTATGGTGCTCCAGAGGCCCCACCTGCCCGCCTGAGCTCCTTACTGGTCTTTTAAGTCTTCAGCACTTCCACGCATGCACACAGTGCATACAGCACCTGTGCAATGCTCCACTGAGCAGCTGGGGCGTCACAGAGGCTCGCAGAGGTGGTATGATGCATGCGCGCATCAAACATTGCAGATGCATTGAGGAACTTGCACTTCAGTCAAAACAAAGCACATTCCAGCCAGCCACGTAAAGATCATATCCACACAGACCCACAGTGGCCGGAGGGAGGGATCTCTACAACCTGCAAAATTGCTTCATTGGAGAATATGACTGATGACATACCTTGCGGGGGAGGGGGAAACAGGGTCAGAGCCAGGACATGAATTAAGTGAGGTCAGAGTTGGCTTCACTTGGTCTTTGCCAACATGAAGCTCCTAATAAATAATTGGATTTCCTTTGAAGCTTGACTTGAGGCTCATGTTTTAATTAGGGCATCAGTCGGAAACTTGACAGCAACTCTCTCAAAACTAATCAAATTGACCAGGACTCCTGAGCCTGGGCTCTCCAGTTGCTCCCTGACACCTGGCTATCATGGCAGTGGGCAAACTATCCAAAGAGAACCTGCTCCAGGCAATCCAGAAAGAGGCAGAACTTTCCTCCATCCAGGGACTTCCAAGACCCAGCAGCCCCTGGAGTGCAGTCCCCCCTGACCATCAAAGCTGAGATAGCCAACATGCCCGTACCAGCAACTGAAATAAAAATGGATGAGTATGAGGGTCCGTCATGCTACATAAAAGATAGGGAGGTTACAACTGAGCCTTTTGAAGTGAGACGCAGATGGGAATGCAGCCCCCCCTTGTCCACCCACCAGAAAGAGAATGAGCCTGAGGATGCAGCCGGTGCCACCCCGCAACAAGCAAGCTACCCAAAGCAGGCAGCTCCTCCCCTCTCTATGAACTAGAGCTGAGGGAGACCACCAAACACACCAAGTGCAGTTACACGGGGGCCAACGTGAGGAGTAAGGGGTTCATTGAGCCAGCCAAGCCATGGGTTGCAGCCCCAGTCCTATTCAAAGAAAAAAAAGATGGAACCATTATACGTAAATTTTAGGGATATAAACTGCATGTGTGTACACAATCTATACCCCCTTCCTCTCATGAAGGACATGCTGTCTCGCCTAGCTAAGGGAAAAATCTTTACTAAATTAGACATCAGAGAAGCATACTACCAAGTCTGTGTCAGGGAGGGAGATGAATGGAAAACAGCATTCAACTGCTCCTAAAAAGCTTCCAATTCAAAGAAATACCTTTTGGATGGCACACACACACACACCCGGTGGTGTTTATGCACTTCATAAATGAGGTGCTGCATGAACACCTCTATAAGAGGGTCCTTGTCTACTTGAAAGACATCCTCATCTACACTGAGACCATGGAAGACCATATACTCCTAGTCTGCCAGGAAAATGTCTAGCAACAAACCTGTACATCAAGCTGTCAAAATGCAAATTTCACCATGCACCTGGGCTACTGAGTGTCAAATGAGGTCATAGATATGTACCCAACCGAAGTACAAGCCGTCCTAGGCTGGCAGCTCCCTCGCACCCACAGACAGCTACAAAGCTTCCTAGGATTTGCAAATGTTTACAGGCAATTCATCCCCTCCTTTGCGAAGATTGCCAAGCCCATGACAGACCTCCTAAATACAGAGGGGTCAGGGACGAAACCCCACCTGGGACAACCCCTGCAGTGGGACCTAACTTGCCAAAAGGCATTTGAAACACTAAAAGAACTTTTTGCAAAGGAACCGGTGCTGAAGCATCCTGACCCCGAACAACCTTTCCAAGCGATGTGGCAGTGGGAGTAGTGCTACTCCAAAGAAATAGCCAAGGAAAACTACAGCCCTGTGCCTACAGCTCCCGCAAACTCATGGACACAGAGAGGTGTTGGGCCACATGGGAAAAAGGCTTTTGCGGTAAGATGGGCACTGCTAAATTGGTGCCACCTGCTGGAAAGGGGGGGGCAGGGAAACCATTTGAAGTCTGACCACAAAAATCCGGAGTCCCTTAGGACCCCATGGAAACTACCACCCAAACAAGTCCGCTGGGCTCAATACTTGAACCAATTCAATTTTGTGCTAAAACACATCCCTGGGGGGGGGGGAGGAATTTCCTAGCTAAGCCCTCTCCCATATGCCCCAGTACAAACAGCCACCCAAATGACCATCAGATGACAATGCCACAGCAAGACTGACGTGCAAGCGATCTAACCATGAAACTCAAAAGCAAATTGCTAGCAGACCCCTGGTTCCATGATAACCAACACATCTTGACAAAAAGGGAGGACCTAGCATGGAAGGGGATGAAACTCTATGTCCCAAGGTCCCTATGCACCTTAATCCTCCAGAGGAGCCGTGATGTTGAATTGGCGGACCACTTTGGGTTCCAAAACACTTTACACTTAGCACGGAGGCAATTCTGGTGGCCCAGCATAAAGAAAGATGTGGCAGTTATGTGAAAAGTTGCACCATCTGTGCCACAATGAAAAAACAACCAGGAAATATCCCTGGACTGCTGCAACTGGTAGCAGAGCCAATGAGGCCATGGGAGGAAATAGCAATCAGTGGTGGATTATGACCGGTATGCCCCGGTAAGGGCATACTGGTACCTGCCAGGAGCACCAGGTACCGTTCCGGTATGGTGCTCCAGAAGGCCCACCTGCCCGCCACGCTCCTTACCGGTATTTGAGGTTTTCGGGGCTTCCGCACATGTGCACGGAGCGTATGGTGCCTACGTGATGCTCCGCTGAGCAGCTGGAACATTGCAGAGGCTTCACAAAGCATCGTGGGTGATAAGCACTGTGCGCGCTAATATGGTGGATGCCCGACCCCATTACCCCATACTGGTTGCAATGGGATCCAGAGCCCACCACTGATCACAATGGAATTTATAGTGGAGTTGTCAAAGAGTGTGGGGAACATGGTGATCTGAACTCTGATAGACTTATTCTCCAAGCAGGCACACTTCAAACCCTGCAGCAGACTACCCTCAGCCCACCATCTAGCCAAACTGTTCCTAATGTACATCTACCACTTGCATGGAGTGCCACAAAGAATTATCTCAGAAAGAGGGGTCCAGTTCACGGCTAAGTTCTGGAGGGAGTTCCTGTGGTCTATTGGGTCATCCCAGGGCCTTAGCTCAGCCTTTCATCTGAGCACCAGTGGGAGGGGGGGAGAGATTGAACACCATGGTAGAACAGTACCCGAAGTGTTACGTGAACTATCAACAGTCCAATTGAGTGGACCTCCTGTCTTTCGCTGAGGTCGCATACAATAATGCTGTTCACAGTAGCATGGAACTCACTCCATTCAAAGTAATGAGTGGCATGGACTTTGTCCCAATGCCCAAATATCCAAGGGATCCCCCAGTCAGCTTGACTGACCGGCTGCTATTGCTGAAAGCAGCATGGGAAAATGTCAAGTAAGTGCTAGCTAAAGCAGCACAGACCTATAAGAAACATGCAGACAAACATCAAGCCCCGCAATGGCCATTCCAGCTGGGGGAAAGGTATGCCGCACCACAAAATACTTGGGCTGTGGAGAGGGAGTGGAGATTGACAGGCAAAGCCAAGTGTTGGAAATCCACGCAAAACGAGGCAACTCCAACCCGGATCCTGTTGGGGAGACACCCCCTCCTTTCCTCTCTTCCCCTGCAGCAGGGGCCCAGGTGTCCTGAGGGCAGCTCCTTCCTCGGAGGAGTACAGCAAGCAAACAAATGTGGTGCTCCAGCTGGGAGGCGGAAGCACAGAGCCCCACCTATGGCCAGTGAGAGCAAGGGAAGGAGACCTTGGCCCATTTGGTTTGCTTCAGAGTGGGGCGGGAATGAAGAAGTCAGAGGAAATCCGTACCTTTGTTCCTGCTCTGGAATATGGAGGGGTGTCTATCCCCTGCTGTCGCCCTTAGCTTCTCAGGCCAGGCAAGGAGTGACTGGGAGGGGAGTCCGAGGGACACATACAGCCAGTGGTGGCATCACCCAACAGGGAGCTACAGCAGAGGGATGAAAGAGCCGCAAGCAGCTCTGGAGCCACAGGTTGCCAACACCTGACCTATAATTTTCATTTGTATTAGTACAGGTAGTTCTTAAGTTACAACTTCAATTGAGCCCAAAATTTATATTGCTAAGTGAGAAATTTGTTAAGTGAGTTTTGCCCCATTTTACTTGCCACATTTGTTAGGTGAATCACTGCAGTTGTTGAATTAGTAACACAGTTGTTAAGTGAAGCCACTGACTTTGTCAGAAGGTTGTAAAAGGTTATCACTTGACCCCGGGATACAACAACAGTCATAAATGTGAGTCACTAGTCATGCATCTGAAAGTAAATCACATGACCATGGGCATGCTGCAATGGTCATAAGTCACTTTTAAGTGTGAACATTTTTCATATGTCACTTTTTTCAGTGCTGTTGTAACTTCGAACAGTCGCCAAGTGAACTGTTGTAAGCCAAGGACTACCTGTGTTTATTTGTACATACAACACAGAACACAAAAAACAGGTTTGGAAGTGATATTGAAGATCTTCCAATCCAACCCTCTGCTAAGAAGGAGACACTATACCATTTGCGACAAATGGTTGTCTGACCTCTTCTTGAAATCACCCAGTAAAGAAGCATTCACAACTTCTGGAGACAAGCTGTTCCACTGATTAGTTGTTCTCTTTAGTTCTAACTTGGATCTCTTAATGATTTTTTACCCATTATTTCCTGTCTTGCCCTCAGGTGCTTTGGAGAATCGGCTGACCACTTCTCTGTGAAATCCCTTCAAGTACCGTAAGGTTGCTAGTATGCCACTCCTAGTCTTTCTCTTCATTAGACATACCTAGTTCCCATAACCATTCATCTACCGTAACTATTTAGTTTCCAGATCTCTTATCATCTATGTTGCTTTTCTCTACACTTCTTTTAGAGTCTTCTTCTAGATTTTTAAGCATCTTTTTGTATCATGGTGACCAGAACTGGATGCAGTATTTCAAATGTGGCCTCACTAAGGCAGTATAGAGCAGTATTAGTACTTCTTGTGATCTGGATGTTTTGCTTGTTGATGCAGTCCAAGACCGAGTTGGGTTGGTTTGGTAGCTAGAGCAAAGTGCTGGTTCATAAGCTGTTGACTACTAGGCCCCTACATTGCTCTCACAGTTACTACTGTTGAGCCAGTTTCTGTCTATTTTATCCCTGTGCATTTGATTTGATTTTTTCCTGTTTACGGGTAGTATTTTACTTTTTTCACTTCTGAAGTGCATGCATCTTGTTGGATTCTTTACTTACTTTATTCTGATATTTCTTGCATCTGTCAAAAATGTAAATTCTCACACCCAAGTCCATAATGCAATAAAAATAGATAATCAGTATAAGTTGATCAACAAATTTTCCACATTAATTTAAAAGTTTTTTTTGCTTTATACATACATTTATGGATGTATGGGGTGCACAAATATATTTCGAGGCTAATTTTGAGAGAAATATATTTAAACAATAAATACTGATATTAAAATCACTGACTACTGAATATCATAGTAATTACTGACATGATGAACTATTGAATATGCTAAATAAATTATGATGCTTATTCCTTTCATATTTTCTAATTTAAAAATTGTTTTTTCCAAAAATGAAGAGGATTAGACCACTTGATAAAGCATATTTCCATTTGTAATATGGATTCACTAACAAATTGTCTTGTTTGGAGTGCTATAATCTTCTACTTCAACAATACTTGCACAGATAAATAGGAAATTATATCAACTTTCAGAGAATTGGTTACCTGAACTTTATTCATCTCCACTTTCTTCCTCTCATTGGTGGCTTTTTCTGCTGTTTTCTTCTGATATTGAGGGCCTTTGCCAAAGAATGTGTAGTTGACAAATGCATATTCCAATAAAGCAAGGAATACAAAAACAAAGCAGCCCATAAGGTAGATGTCAATTGCCTTCACATATGGGATTTTGGGAAGTGTTTCCCTGAGGTGAGTGTTAATGGTGGTCATTGTCAGCACAGTGGTGATTCCTGCAGAGAAGGAAAGAGTTACCTTTCTAAAGACGTACTTCATTTCTGAAGATACCACATCATAAAGAATTCCTAGTACAGGCATCCACCTTGATATCTGAGCCATTTCTACAACGCTCTAGTTTTCTAAGCCTTTTAGCATCTTTTCCATTGTATCAATCAGATTTGGGAATTACAACTCTCAAGACTTGCCACAATGAGTAGCTCAGACCTTAGAGCAGTGTTTCTCAACCTTGGCAACTTGAAGATGTCTGGACTTCAACTCCCAGAATTCCCCAGCCAGAGAATGCTGGCTGGGGAATTCTGGGAGTTGAAGTCCAGACATCTTCAAGTTGCCAAGGTTGAGAAACACTGCCTTAGAGACTTTGAGACAAAAGGAAAGAATATGAGTTTGTTTCTTTCTAAGGCAGAAGAAGTTTAACTACTATGATTTCAATAATATTACATATACAACATTGGCTGATATAAAATGTTTTATATTTTATTGCCTCATAAATTGCAGAATATGTGCTAATTCTTAAGTTACAGGAACTTCTCTACAACTACCTTTCACCAAGTTAGAATATTTGACCTGGATATTTGATCTAGGAGCACATCTTCCTACGAAAGTCTTATATGCAGGTCAAAGATTTTGTATAGAAGTTTGTGAGTTAAATGTATATAATTCTGACAGATATGCATTATCTCTGGCATTTTAAGATAAATTTGCATCACCATCAGGGGTGGGTTTCAAAATTTTTTACTGCTTATTCTGTGGCCGTGGCCTGGCGGCCATGTAACTGGATAGGCGTGGCCAACTTGATGTCACTCACCAGGAGATATCATGGATTGGGTAAAATATGGTGGAGCTCACTTAACAACGCTTTTGTTTAGCAACCAAAATTTTGGCCTCAATTGTAGTCATAAGTCAAAGACTATCTCTGCCTTCCTCTGCATGGCAGCCTTCTAGTGTCTTCCCATATGCCGGATTTGATTGCTTGATTATGACTACACTGACACATTTTCTTCAGGATGATCTGTCCCCAACCAGGCCCTTTGGGTCTTCTAATGGCATACTATTTGCCATATAATCACTGGGCTATTGGTCATGCTCATCTTTTCTTTCCTTCCTTGTTCTTCATATACTATTTGAAAAATATGATAATTTGAGCCTGGGTGTTTGTGCCTTGAATGAGAATTTTGGATTGATTTTATGATCCATTTCTTTGCTTTCTTGGCTATCTGTAGTATTCTCAAATGTTTTCTTCAACACCAAACTAAAGTTCAAAAGCATCACTATTCTTTCTATCCTGATTCTTCAATTTTTTGCTTCCATAGAGTGTCATAAGGAAAACCACTGACTGCATTGCCTGGTACCTGTATATAGAAAATTTATTTTATGGTATATTGGAAGTGACACTTTTCTGTACAGAATTTCATCTTTGTTTGAGCTTCTTTGAATTAGCTTGGCTATACAAACTACTATTAGACTATAGATAAAAGAATCAATTCCAACCACATTCATTCTTGTCATCAGCAATTCAGTCATATCTGACTCTTGGCCAGTCTATGGATCAATACTTTCCATGCCCCTCTGTCTTGCATCACCTCCTTCAGATCTGCTATGGTCATCCTGGTGTCATCCTTTACAGTGTTCAGCCAATGGGTACTAGAGTAGTCCCTTCTTCTTTTTCCACTGATTACTGCCAGCATGATTGACATTTCAGGTGAGTCACTCACATGATATGGGCAAACTGATTTTATTAAAAAACAATAAATTTACCAAACTGACTTTAACATCAACCAAGCTGATTTTAACAAACTCAGAGAAAGTCTAAGCAAAATTTCATGGATAAAAATTCGAAAGGGAAAAACAACTCAAGAAGTGTGGGAAACACTGAAAAATATGATCATAAAAGTCCAGTCCAACACAATTCCACTGAAAAAGAAAAACAAGAAATTCAAGAACAAACTAGCATGGTTGCACAAAGATCCCTATGATAAACTGAAAGACAAAAAGGATAAGTACAAAAATGGAAAAAGGGACACATAACTAAGAAAGAAACACACATAACTAAGAATATCAGCAGATAGACCGAATCTGCAAAGATGAAGTCAGGAAATCAAAGGCTCAGAATGAACAAATACTTAGAACAAAAATCAAACATAATAATAAAAAAGTTTCTTTTAACATATAAATAACAAGAAAAAAGTCAAGGAAACACTGCCAATTACCTCCCACAGACCCATTAGATCTCACAGGGTTAGCCTCCTCCGGGTTCCATCTACTAGCCAATGCCATCTGGCTATTACCTGGGGGAGGGCCTTCTCTGTGGCAGCTCTGGCCCTTTGGAATGAACTCCCCGCAGGGATTCGGACCCTCACCTCTCTCCAGGCCTTCCGAAAATCTGTCAAAACCTGGCTTTGCCGGCAGGCCTGGGGGTGATGAGTTCCCTCCCCTCTCGACATGTATGGTTGTGCGACTGTTGCCTATTTTTATTATTCGTATTTCGTTTTTTATGTTCCCCTTTTTTCCCCTTTTGAATTGTTCGTCGCACTGAGTCCTCCCGGAGAAGGGCGGCATATAAATAATAAAATTCCATTCCACTTGGTCCCCTGAGAAGATGGCAAGAAAGTAACAGGCAGTAGAGAGAACTCATTCTTTGCATCAGTCCATGCAAAAAGAAATTCTAGCCCAACCTACCAAAAACAACTAAAAGACAGAGTAGAAATAAAAATTTAACTAAGCAAGAAAATGGTAAGAGAACACCTCTCTGACCTTGATGAATATAAATCAATGTGACCTCATGGATTACATCCCAGAGTTCTGAAGGAGCTGGCAGATGTTTTCTCAGAATCATTGTACGATATCTTTCAAAAATCCTGGAGAAACAGTGGTGGGGATGATGTCATGGTGACACAGTGTGTTAGTGTCATGCCAGCTTAGTGTCATCTGCAAATTTGATGAGTTGCCCTTCTATTCCCTCATCTAAGTCATTTACGGATATTGAAGAGTAATGGGCCTAAGACGGAACCTTGTAGTACTCCACTGCTTACTTCCCTCCAGGTAAATGTAATACCACTAAGACTATTTGTTGAGTACGGTTTGTCAGCCAGTTACAAATCCATCTGGTGGTGATGCTGTCTATCAAACATTTTTTCTAGATTACCAAGAAGTAGATTGCGGTCTACTTTGTTGAATGCATGGTGGAGGCTAAGTATACTATGTCCACAGCATTTCGCTGATCTATTAATTTAGTCTCTTTATCAAAGAATGAAATAAGATTGATTTGGCATGATCTGTTTTTAACAAACCTGTGTTGGCTACTAGTTATAACTTCATTTGTTTTTAAATATTCACAGATCTGTTTTTTAATTATTTTTTCCGGTGTCTTTCCAGGTATTGATGTTAGGCTCATTGGTCTGTAGTTTCCTGGGTCTGTTCCCCACTCCCTTTTTTTTGAAAATGGGAACCACATCAGCTCTTTTCCAATCCTCTGGTAGTTCCCTGGTGCTCCAAGATTTTTAAAAGATATAATACAATGGTTCTGAAATAACATCTGCCACTTCCTTCAGAACTCAGGGATGTAATCCATCAGGTCATGTTGATTTATATTCATCAAGGTCAGAGAAATGTTCTCTTATAATTTTCTTGCTTATTTTAATTTTTATTTCTAGTTTGTCTTTTACAGTAGATTTTTTGGTATGTTGAGCTAGAAGTTCTTTTTCCGCGAAGTCTGATGCACAGAATGAGTTAATCAGCTCTGTTTTCTCCCTACTGCCTGTCTCCTTGCTATCTTCTTTCTTTAGTGGATTGTTTCCTTGATTTTTTTTTCTTGATATGTTGAAAATTTTTTTTTTTATTATCTTTGAATTTTGTTGCAAGTCTTTGTTCATTCTGAGCCTTTGCTTTCCTGACTTTACCTTTGCAGTTTGGGCCTATCTTTGCCATGTTTTTTGAGTTGTTTTCCCCTGTAAGATTTTCATCCATGGAATCTTTCCCAGGCTCTCTCTGAGTTTATTAATAGCAATAGCAATAGCAATTAGACTTATATACCGCTTCATAGGGCTTTCAGCCCTCTCTAAGCGGTTTACAGAGTCAACATATCGCCCCCACAATCTGGGTCCTCAATTTACCCACCTCGGAAGGATGGAAGGCTGAGTCAACCTTGAGCCGGTGAGATTTGAACCGCTGAACTGCAGATAACAGTCAGCTGAAGTGGCCTGCAGTACTGCACCCTAACCACTGCGCCACCTCGGCTCATCAAAATCAGCATTTTTAAAGTTTAAGACACTGGTTGGATTATTTTATTTTGCTTGTGTTTGCATTATATTGAATTCCAGTATGATGTGGTTACATTCACCCAAGGTTCTGGCAACTTCAATTCCCTCTATCACTTCTCTATTTGTAAGAATTAGGTCCAGTATAGCTTTACTTTTAGTTCCCTGCTCTACCTTTTGGATGGCAATGTTGTTGGTTGGGTTGGTTAGGAATCTATCTGATCTCCCACTTGCTGCAGAGTCTATCTCCCAGTTGATATCTGGATAGTTAAAATCTCCCATTACTAGGTATCTGCCTGGATGGTCTTTTGTGACGAGCCGAAGGACAGAGAATGGAAGTAGTGATCTTCATCCCATATTTGGGCATACCGGGGGTTGTAAAAAAATCTAATAGATACCTTTCACCCTGGGTTCGCTGATAATGGATAAGAGCCTGTGGCCTAATGGCTAAGATATCTGCCTAGTATGTAATATAGCCCAGGTTCAAATCCCAGTAAGGGTATGGCTAGCTGATGAGAGCTAAATAGCTTGAAATAGATCTATACTAGTCTCCCTTTATTTATTTATCAGCACAAATACAAAACACACACACACACACACACACACACACACACACACACACACACACACACACACACACACACACACATATATATATATATATATATATATATATATATATATATATATATATATATATATTTTCATGGGTGTAGGTATGCTGGTCTTATTGTACTCAGGTGTTTTCCTGTGTAAGATTGAGATTGTCTTGGCAACGTTTCAGTGAGTCTCACTCGCCATCCTCAGGCTAGGTTTTGGGCTTAAATGTCTTTCTATAATTTTTTTTTGGGGGGGGGTATGCAGTGCTGGCTTTGTTTCAATAAGTGGAGTGATTGGTTGTGTGGTTGTATCATGATTGGTAGATTGGTGCTGATTGGTGCTGGCTGTGTGTACATTGTTGTTTTGTGTTGTAACGGCCTGGGTGGTGGGTGGGGCTCATTTGTTAACTAGGGCTGGTTTCCAGATGTCTGGTAGGTGGGAGGTATCATCACCTTTATTCATGTTATGGGGGTGTTTCTCTATTTTGATGGATTCCATAATTATTCTCTTGTTGAAGTGTTCAGTTTTGGAGATTAATCTGGTTCCTTCAAAATTAATTTCATGTCCTGTGGTTTTAAGGTGCTGGAAAAAGAAGGAAGTTTTTTCTTTTTTTCTTACTGCGTTCTTGTGTTCTGCGATGCGTGCACTTATTCTCCTGTTCGTTTGTCCTATGTATGGTGCAGGGCAGATTCTGCATGGTATTTCATATTGTTTAATTTGGATTTTTTTGTAGATTAGGACGTCCAGAAATCAGACATCTGGAAACCAGCCCTAGTCAACAAATGAGCAACACCCAAAAAACCCAATGGCTCCCTAGGACACACCATCTACTGAAAAACACACACATAAACTGCTACTTAAACACACAATCCCATCACCACCCTGCACAGATCAACTCTGTAGCCAAGACCCTCATTCCCAGAACCAAATGCCTAGCTGACAAAGACCACCTGAAAACTGAATTACACACTCTCACAAATGTATTAATCTCCAATGGATTCCAAAGAAAAACAATTACCAACCTATTCCAAAGGGAGACTCCCCGCAAAAACTAAGACACAGAACAGGACAATGGCATCACCCTCCTCCCTTACATCAAAGGCACCACAGAAAAATCAGCAAAATTCTCCACAAACAAAATATCAAGACAGCGTTCAACACTGACCAAAAAATAGCCAACATCTTAAGAAACCCCAAAGACAAAATCCAGCTAGAAAACCAAGGAGTCTATGAAATACCATGCAAAATCTGCCCTGCAACATACATGGGACAAACGAACAGGAGAATAAATGCACATATCACAGAACACAAGAACGTAGTAAGAAAAAAAGAAAAAAACTTCCTCCCTTTTCCAGAACCTTAAAGCTACAGGACATGAAATTAATTTTGAAGGAACCAGGTTAATCTCCAAAACTGAATACTTCAACAAGAGAATAATTATGGAAGCCATCAAAATAGAGAAACACCCGCACAACATGAATAAATGTGATGATACCTCCTGCCTACCAGACATCTGGAAATCAGCCCTAGACAGCAAACGAGCTCCACCCACCACCCAGGCCGTTACAACATGAAACAACAATGTACACACAGCCAGCACCAATCAGCACCAAGCTACCAATCATGATACAACCATACAACCAATCACTCCACTTATTGAATACATGAATTGACTGGAAGGCTGCTGGGTGCAAACTAAACTTTGTAAGCCGCCCTGAGTCCCCTCAGGGAAAAGGGCAGCCTATAAATATTAATAAAATTCTAAATTCTAAATTCTAAACAGGAAATTACCCACCCCCCAAAATATTTTTTTCCAACAGTAGCATCATCCAAGAAATAATTTACCTAGTGCAACTCTTGCAGCAGATGCATCATAGTTGATCCAGAAGGATACCCAAGACAGAATTGTAATTAGAGTAGAAGGCATGTAGGTTTGCAGAATGAAATAGCCAATATTTCTTTTCAGTCGAAAACTCAAGGACAGACGGGGGTAATCCCCTATTTAGAACAAATGAAATGAAGTCATGTCAAAAATGTATTTGTTTTCTGGTAAAGTTTCCAGTATATGTTTGCAGCTGCTTGGTGCTTACCTGTTGCAAACACTACTTTTTTTGAGATCATTTTGTAATCAATAATTGAGAACTGAGGGAGCTCAATTTTACTAACTCCGCTAACAGCAGATTCACCTCCATTCCAGTAGAATTCAATATCATCAGTTGTGTATCCATCTGCAGTTGGAGACATATAAGCAAGTATGTTAGTTTGTCAGCTAAATGTTTTATAGTTTAAATTTATTTGTAAAGAAAATTGCAAAGAAGACATAACATTAGGAGACATAATCTAAATTATAGCACTGTAATTATTTCACAGCTGTGTATCAATAAACCCAGCTTACATCATACATTTGAACAAGCCACTTTTGTTCCATTTAATACTGCATAGTAAATTAATGTCCCCTTTTATAGTACTTGATAAATTCTTGTTTTAAAAAGCAGAGATTCAAAGTTAAAAGATTTTAGATTTTTTTCTCCAGTTTTTTTTCCAAATACAACACAGAGCTGCTGAATATTATAAAATATAATGAAAGCTTGCTTCCCAGAGTTGTGGGTGCTCCATCACTGGAGGTTTTCAAAAAAAAATATTGGATAACAATTTGTCTGGGATGATATAAGGTCTCCTGCCTTGAGCAGGGACTAGAAGACCTTCAAGGTCCCTTGGATTGGGGACCTCCAGCCCCATGATTGCATGTTTCTGTCTAAACAAGTAGTAAATTCTACTGAGTTCTATAGGACTTCTGTATAGTTTAGCATGTACAGATAGTCCTCAACGTATGACTGTAATTGAACCCAAAATTACAGTTGTGACTTGTCCCAGTCATTAAGCAGGTCAACATGTGACCACACCCAATTTTAAACCTTTTCTGAGTCAGCCATTAAGTGAATGCTGTGGTCATAAAGTGAACATGTAGTTATTAAGAGAATTCATTGTCTGCAATGGGCGTTTTTTGTAGGAATCAGAAGTAAACACGAGATGCCAGCAAAACAACCTGTCACACCTGCCCCAACGTGGGTTCTTAGGAAAGAAAGACCATTTGCTCCATTTGTGCAATAGATCAGTGGTGGGATTCAGCTGGTTCGCACCTATTCGGGAGAACTGGTTGGTAACTTTCTAAGTAGTTCAGAGAACTGATTGTTGGAAGAAATCTCCTTTTGTTTTTTCCACTTTACAGGGCTAATCCTGTAAGGAAGGGAGGAAGGAAACATTCTAGTGTTGTTCCTAGCCTAATCTTTATTGACCTGCTTACAGAAACTGCTTCTCCAGTTAACCCTTATTACATTGTAACAGCTAAGGCGAAGCGTCCATCGACCTGAGTGACCTTGAGTTGGCCAAGCCCACCCAGTCACATGACCACTGAGCCCCACCTACCCAGATGGTCATTAGGGCAGAGAACTGGTTGTTAAATTATTTGAATCCCAACACTGCAATAGATATACTTTTACTAAGAGCCAAATGGTTACAGTACAGCAAAACTAGATCTGAAAGTTTGTGTCCAAAGGTTCCCCAGTTAACTTTTCATTTTCTGTTCCTCCCCCCTTTTATCTCCCCATTATCCAGTCACATTTGCATAAGTTATTTTGGCAACAGATCCAGCAAGGTGGGCTAGATGGTCAGCTGTTACTTTCCATTCCCAGGCTTCTGGCCTTGGGATGATGAGCTGATGTCTTGGGAAGGCATGATGAATGGTTTCTGTTTTCCCCTCCCAACAGCTCCCTCCCCCGCTTAGTTTATGGCAGGCTGACAGGTAGCAAAGCAAGGCACAGGATGGCAGTTCTGACATAACTATTGTAGTGGTGTGACTGTAGGTTGCTGCAAATGGCAATAAAAGTAGGCTGGTTGCCAAGTACCCAAAATGTGATCATGTAACTATGGGGATAGCAATAGCAGCTAGACTTATATACCGCTTCATTGGGCTTTCAGTCCTCTCTAAGCGGTTTACAGAGTCAACATATTGCCCCCAAAAATCCAGGTCCTCATTTTACCCACCTCGGAAGGATGGAAGGCTGAATCAACCCTGAGCCGGTGAGATTTGAACAGCCGAACTACAGAACTGCAGTCAGCTGAAGTAGCCTGCAGTGCTGCATTTAACCACTGTGCCACCTCGGCTCTGTATAATAAGCATTGGACCTTTGAATCCAGATAATAAATGGCTTTTGGGGGGTCCATTGTAACTTCAAATAGTTGCTAAGTGACCAGTCTTAAAAAATAAGGACTACCTGTATGGGACATAAACAAATATATAGAATTGTGCTACATACAAATAGCATTAGAAGCCTAATCACACATTTTAAAAATCACAGCACCTTATTTGGAGTTTCCTTTCTTTGGGAAAAGAACATCTTCTTTTATTACTTTGAGGGTAATGTTTGAGAGGCAAAGCACCCAATAGAAAAATATCTCACTATAGTGATAAATAGATGTTATGATGTTCTGCCTTAATAGTTTACATAGCAAGAAAATTGCATTTTGGCTTTTGCAAAGCCTTGTTGACCTCAAAAAGCTTTTGTCTGCTATTTTGTTAGTTATTACTGAGTTAGGATAAGGAGGAAATGTGATAAGCTGAATAAATGAACATTGGTTACTATGGCTACATGAGAATGATTAAGTAGTTCATTGTTCCCATTAAAGATTGCAGCAAATCTGTGAATTCATATCTTAAAAATGAAATACTTAAACTTACTCTAGAATGTGACCTTGAACCAGTGGTGGGTTGCAGGCAGTATACCCCAGTACAGGCGTATCAGAGCCAGCCTGGGGCACCGGATACCATTTCGGTACGATGCTCCAGAGGGCCCACCTGCCCACCCGAGCTCCTTACCTGTGTTTTAAAGCTTCTGTCCTGCCACGCACATGCAATGGTGCACATGCAGGGCCTGCGTGACGCTCCACAGAGCAGCTGGAGTGCACGCGTCCATGAAGAGGCCGCCGGCCCCATTCCAACTGTACCGGTTGGAACGGGATTTGAAACCCACCACTGCCTTGAACTTTAATATCTTTTACATGGATATTTTTTGAACAGGAAGGAAGGAAGGAAGGAAGGAAGGAAGGAAGGAAGGAGGGAGGGAGGGAAGGAAGGAAGGAAGGGAATGAATGAATGAACGAAGGAAGGAAGGAAGGAAGGAAGGAAGGAAGGAAGGAAGGAAGGAGGCATTCTTATGATTTCTCAAGCCTTGTAACTACTGCCATTTTAAAATAATATGGATGAAATTAAGTGATTTAAAACCTAAGAAGAGATAAGATGGTTCAGATGAAATGGCTTTCTAGTCTAGCTTCCTATTTTCCACAATGGCCAGCCAAGTTGTCCAAAGCCAACTTTAACAGCATCCTTTCCTCAACTTTCCTGGATCTGGCACTAATAATAAAATTGAACTAATATATAGGCATGCAGGACCAAGTAGTAATTAATAGTAATATTGTTCATCAATATGACTAATTCTGGAGAGCGGGGCTGACGTTGCTATGATACGACATGCAACCTTGGAGCTCCAGGATTGCTGTCAATATCTCTGTTGCTGGACGGTCCTTTTTGGACCTAAACCATCCTGTAGAGACAGTGATAGAGAAGAGCATGTCCTGCTGATCTCGGGGCATCGCAAAGCCCCTGATGGATACAGGAGAAGCTATTTTTTCTTGCTACAAGAAAAGCAGCCACTGAGGCTGCAGAAGGTTGGGACAGACCCCTGAAATGGAAGCAGAACAGGAGAGAGTGTTGGAAATGGTGAGAAAATTTTTACTATTAGAGAATACCGAAAAAGACTTAGAGTTAAATTAAAATTGAAGACAGAAGAAAGTAAGCGGCAAATTAAGCCTGGATTAAAATGATTGTGTTATCTCTTTCACTTTCATTTTGTTTCTTTCTATGGATGGAATTTTTACAAATGCCTCTTACTTTTAAATTGGACTTTCCCCCTTCTTCTTCTTCTTCTTCTTCTTCTTCTTCTTCTTCTTCTTCTTCTTCTTCTTCTTCTCCTCCTCCTCCTCCTCCTCCTCCTCCTCCTCCTCCTCCTCCTCCTCCTCCTCCTCCTCCTCTTCTTCTTCTTCTTCTTCTTCTTCTTCTTCTTCTTCTTCTTCTTCTTCTTCTTCTATTTTTCTCCATTTTTGTGTTTGTTGATTAAAATTCTCTTTCCTCTCAAGGCTTGGCTGGATTGTAACTTTTAAGCTTTTTTCTCTCCCTCTCTCTCTTCTTGAGTTCGGAGATTAAAGAGAGAGGTAAAAGCAGAGAAAAAAGAAGTAACACTGCCACCTAGAGGCTGGAGGCTTGGTAACATCTGATATTACAAAGCTATTAAGCACATTTTGTTTTACAAGTGCTCTTTTGGGGTAAAGAAAAAGCCTTGACTTGAAAGATTACACTGAATTTGTTTGAAATCTAGGAAAAAGCCTTGGATGTCTTAGTGGCAGTGTTTACAACCTGGAAAAATGGTGCAACATGAAGAAGAAAAGGAATTAACATTACAAATAATTATGCTAGAAATTCAAAAAGTTCTAATAATCAGAGAGAGAATTGATAAGAGACTTGAGATTATAGAACAAAATACAGAAAGAATGGAGGGAAGAGTTGAGAATATTTACAAAATAATGATGAAACCTGAGGACAGAGTTCAGAAAACTGCAGAGAAATATGAACAAAGTGATAAGAAAATTGGTGACACGGACAGCAAACCGAGACTGGAGGGAAATTATACGTGTGAAATACTGAAAGGAGAGATTGACAAACTGGAACTCTATCTCAGACTTCAAAATATAGATGAAGAAAGGGGAGAAAATTTGGCAGAAACAATGAGAGTAATTTTGGCAGAAGCACCAGTGATGGATGGAAGGAAAGATGGAGGGGTTTGACTCTCTATAAGATATGGAATGAACAACAAGTTGCTAAGAGAAGTCCACATAAGACTTATCAAGAAAACACTTAGAATACAGATTCTACAAATGGCAAGAGATATTGGACTGCACTACTACTGGAAGGATACAAGATGATGAAATGAAATGTCACAATGAAATTAAGTTAAACTTAGTTAAACTTTGAGTATTATGTATAAGAGAAAGTAATAATGGTTATAGTCAAATAAATGATTAACAATCATTTATTTGACTATAATTATTTTGCATTTATATATACTAGATTGATACTATGAAATTTTATATAAAATTGCAAGTGGGACTATGGAGATGATGTTGAAAAACCTTTTTATAAAAGATAAACACTTTTATATAGAATAGAATATAAAGATGTAATATCATTGGATGATTTCAGGAGGATATAATGAAACACCATAATATAAATTTACTTTAAATTTAGTATGCTTCATATAAAAAGGATGTAATAATAGCTATACTCAATGAATGTTTAACAATTATAATAATTGTATACATACATACATACATACATACACACACACACACACACACACACACACACACACACACACATATATATATATATTAGATTGATGATACTAATAATGGAAAAAACATGGAATTGGAAATTATTAGAGAATGTTACCAATGCTAAAATAATAGAATGATTTAGAATAGGATATAAAAATACTTTATTATTGGATATATTGAAGATGATATAATGAATTATTATAATATAAATGAATTCCTATTTAGAATACCTTGTTTAAAATGAAGAAACAATAGTGATAATCAAACAAATGAAGTATAACAATAATGTATACAAATATATTTGATTGACAATATGTGACTTTAGATAAAGTTTAAGTAATGACTATGGAAAGGACACACAAAAATCTTGTAACCAATCGACACACTGTACGTAATTGAAGATGTTTTTATGTTACATGTCTTGTTTGTTTATGTTTGTTTAAAAATAAAAAATATATCATATATATATATATATATATATATATATATATATATATATATATATATATATATATATATATATATATATATATATATATATATATATATATATATATATATATATATATATATATATATATATATATATATATATATATATATATATATATATTCTATATTAAAAATGAACAAGATTGTGGCCATTATTGATTGTAGCAAATTCTATAATTCTTCTGAATAAAGCATCACCTGGTAGAAAGTAAACTATGAAGAGCAAAATGCTTTTTCCCCTTTGGAAAACAGCCAATGTCATCATCTTTAATTTCTTGTAAAATAGCTATAGCATAGAGGTTTGTTAGAATAAAAGTCTTAAAAGAAGCTGGGGTGTTGGTTATTCCGGCCAGCATTGGCAAATTTGATGAGTTCTCCTTCTATTCCCTCATCTAAATAATTTATGAAGAGATTGAAGAGTACTGGACCTAAGACAGAACCTTGGGCTACTGCTTATTTCTGTCCATATAGATGCAGTTCCATTAAGCACTATGCATTTTGTAGTTTGTCAGCCAGTTATGAATCCATCTGGTGGTGATGTCTATCCGATATTTTTCTAACTTATTAAGAAGTAAGTACTTCCCCCAGTCAGGCCTATCCTATGATGTCCCACAACAAAAATAAATTAAAAAATGGCACAAATAAATGGATAAAAATAAACAAAACATAGCCATAAACACATAAAAAGAGTACATATAAATGGGACAGTAGGATAGGGACGATAGGCATGCTGGTGCGCTTATGCATGCTCCCTTAGGGACCTCTTAAGAAATGTATAAGGTCCATGGTAGACAATTTAAGATATGGGGGTTAGAGGAATTAACAACAGGATCAGGTAGGATGTTCCACACATTTACTATTTAATTTCTATTGCTGAAATTGTTTTTTCTGCAATCAAGATTAGTATGGATTACATTTAGTTTGCATCTATTGATAACACTTGTGTTATTGCAGTTGAAGTAAAAGTAGTCATTAACAGGTAGGACTTTTGGCAGATTATCTTGTGCACTAAGCTCAGCTTGGAAGGTGGACAGCGTATTTCAAGGTTTCAAGCCTGGTGGTATACGGAATTTTATTACGAGCAGAGAAATTTAGTATTCTTCTTGTAAAATACATCTGGACCCTCTCTAATGTTTTAATGTCCACAATGCGGTGTGGGTTCCAGGCAGGTGAGCAATATTCAAGTATACATCTGGCCAAGGTTTTATAGTTAGCAGCATAGTGTTACCAGAGAGAAAACTACGTAAAATAAGGTTGACAACTCTGAATGCCTTTTTGGCAATGTTGTTACAGTGAGCTCTGGGGTTTAGGTCTTTCAAAATCAGTATTCCTAGGTCTTTGACAGAGTGTGGCTCATATTTTAGATCATTTCCGCCCCTCTTGTATCGGATATTCTGATTTTTATTGCCAATGTGTAGCACTGAGCATTTGTTAGTAGATATTTGGAGTTGCCAAATGTTTGACCATTCAGATACATAATCTAGGTCATTTTGTAGAGTAGTAGAATTGCGGGTTTGTGTGCAATAAAATAATGTATACATATGAGGCTATGGCTGCCCAAAATGTATAATTTGCCAATTAAAGATTGAGTAGCTGTATTCATATAATAGTGCTATTAGATTAGTGCTAATTTTGTTAAAGTGTGTTATATGAATTGAACCCTGTTGGCCAGATTATGTTCAATGTGTTGAATTAATCTAGAAAATGAATTCATTCACTAATTTAACTAGGCATCTCATCTGAATGTAGACAAGGAGTCTGCTGGAATATTTTGCATTGAGTTATAATAATGCCCTTGAAATTAGTCTCTATTTCTGTTAGTCAATTTTATAGTGTCACCCATTAAATGCTCATAATGTGATATTTGATGTTTTACATTTGCAATTAGTATTCATCAATGAATGTTCCATAGGCATTAGAAGAGCTTATCTCATAGAGCCATGGGAGCTCCATTACCCAAGCTAAACCTGACCAGGCATTAGTCCAGAGTGCTCTGGAGAAGAAAGGAAGGAAGGGAGGGAGGGAGGGAGAGGGGGAGGGAGAGGGAGGGAGGGAGAGGGGGAGGGAGAGGGAGGGAGGGAGGGAGGGAGGGAGGGAGGGAGGGAGGGAGGGAGGGAGGGAGGGAGAGAGAGAGAGAGAGAGAGAGAGAGAGAGAGAGAGAGAGAGAGAGAGAGAGAGAGAGAGAGAGAGAGAGAGAGAGAGAGAGAAAATTATCAGGGGTGACATGATTGCCATTTTCCAATACTTGAATGGCTACCATAAGGAAGAAGGGGCCAATGTAGAGTTGTTCCTGAATCTGTCCCCGCTTTTTTGGGAAGATGGAAATCACATCAGCTCTTTTCCAATCCTCTAGCAGTTCTCTGATGCTCCAGGATTTTTAAAAAGATATAGTACAATGGTACTCAGATGACATCCTCCATCTCTTTCAGAACTTTGGGATATAATTCATCAGATCTTGGTGATTTATATTCATCGACATCAGACAGGAAATTATCAGGGGTGACATGATAGCAATTTCCCAATACTTGAAGGGCTAGCATAAGGAAGAATGAGCCAACTTATTTACCAAAGCATCTGTAGGCAGGACAAGAAACAATAGATGGAAACTAGCCAAGGAGAGAAGCAACCTAGAACTAAGGAGAAAATTCCTAACAGTGAGAACAATTAACCAGTGGGACAAATTGCCTTTGGAAATTGTGGGTCCCCCATCACTGGAGGCTTTTAAGAAGAGATTGGATATCAGAAATAATATAGATCTCTTATGATAGCAGGGGGTTGGAAAATGACGTCCAAGGTTCCTTCCAATTCTGTTACTGTTATATACTTATTCTTCCATTCAATTTTGTCTGATTCTCTGAGATTGTTTGGACAAGTCCCTGAAGTTTTCTTGGTAAAGTTTTTCAGAAATGATTTGCCATTACCTCCTTCCTAAGACTGAGAGAAAATGATTGGCTCAAAGTCACCCAACTGTTCTTGTGCTAAAAAAAATATCTTTCTTACCCCTATGGGTTACTGACACAACAGCTGCATAATGCTAACTTTGAAGTAAAATTCCAGTGGAAAGTAAGGTGGATTTTTGAACGTTCAGATTCTGGAAAAAGTATATCTGACAAAAAAAAAGTGGATTTTTCAATGCCACCTGCCAGTATTGGGAAACTCTGAATAGGATTCATGACATTTGCCGAAAATCTGTTTAAATGGGGCAGGGTATCTTCCCTTGAATGTGACTGTGATGCTCTTCATGAGATACTGGATCACATAGTGACTAGCTGCCATTTGAGAACTTACACAGGAGGAAAAAACAGTCTTTCTCCAACTAACAAGGATACTCTTAATTGGATATATGGCCTAGATATTAATATATAGAATATTTATTTATTCTTATAAATTAATATATTTTAAAATGTAACTACAACAAATATATAATTTAATTCAATATAATTTAATTCAGTATAATTTAAGAAACCTTGCAAAATTTGCTAATTTTTGTGTTGGGTCAAATATATATTTTCCAAAATTTGGACGTTGAATACTCTGGTTTATTTTCCACTGGGATTTTATATCAAAGTTAGAATTACCGTATTTTTTGGAGTATAAGACGCACCTTTTTCCTAAAAAAAGAGGCTGAAA
The DNA here is from genome assembly GCF_051295495.1 of Thamnophis sirtalis. Classification (NCBI taxonomy): domain Eukaryota; kingdom Metazoa; phylum Chordata; class Lepidosauria; order Squamata; family Natricidae; genus Thamnophis; species Thamnophis sirtalis. The sequence continues at coordinate 55,406,542 of NW_028261390.1, read as the reverse complement.
ATCTGGGTGCGTCTTATACACTGAATACAGCATTTTTTTGCCTACCAAAACCCTTTCCCCTTCACCAAAATGGTCATGCATAGCTTTTAGGAGGCTTTCAGAGAGCTCCTGAGAGTTGGGGAGGGTAGACATGAGCAAAAAATGGGCAGTTTTCACAAAAAAATGGCCGTTTTTTTGCTCATTTTTGCCCCCTCTTGGAGCATTCTACAAGCCTCCTAAGGACTATTCATACCCTTTTTTAAAAAAAAACTCTTCTATCAATCAATCAAAATAAAGCTGGAAGGGACCTTGGAGGTCTTCATGTCCAATCCCCTACTCCAGTTTTTTCTTAAAAACGTCTCGTGATGAAGCACCCACAATCGCCAAAGGCAATTTGTTCCAATGGTTAATTGTTCTCACTGTTAGAAAGTTTCTCCTTAATTCCAGGTTATTTTTCTCCTTGATTATTTTTCATCCATTGTTTCTTGTTGCTACCTTCTGGTGAGTTTGAGTTTTAATAAATTTATATGCCGCCCAATCCCGAAGGACTCTGGGCGGCTTACATAAAAATAAAAAAAAAGAATACTAAAAGGTTTAAAAAGTAGAAGACAAGACAAGTTAAAAGAGATACAACCTGCACTCAGCCTTAATGGGGCTGGACCTCATTCAAGAGGTCAACAGCCCCAGGCCTGCCGGAAAAGCCAGGTCTTAATGGCTTTGTGGAAGGCCGCAAGAGTGGGGAGGGTCCGGATCTCTGGGGGTAGATCGTTCCATAGGGGCGGGGCAGCCACAGAGAAGGCCTTCCCTCGAGGAGCCGCCAAATGACATTGTCTAGTTGAAGGCACCCGGAGAAGGCCCACCTTGTGGGATCTTATCGGACGCTGGGAGGTATGTGGCAGAAGACAGTCCCATAGATATCCAGGTCCTAAGCCATGCAGGGCTTTAAAGGTGATGACCAGCACCTTGAAGCATGTTCGGAGACCGATTGGGAGCCAGTGCAGCTCACGGAGGATAGGTGTAATATGGGTGTATCTTGATACACCCAGTATCGCTCGTGCGGCTGCATTCCGCACCAGTTGTAGTCTCCGAACGTTTTTCACGACATCCCAAACTGACTCTCTTTGTGGTTCCAAGTAGAAATAAAAGTTGATGGCGGATTGTGCACTAACGACACGAGAAAGCCACCGGATGTGAAAGAGAGAGGTCAACCTGACCTGAAACCACCCGGCCTATGGGGACCCACAGCAACACAGTGGGCTCCGAAAACAGCCCCCCTTGAAGTCCACTGAAATGCTACAGATGCAGGGGGTGGGCCACATGGCATCTGCATGTATGACCCCAACCCCGATGCCAAGGCCATAGCCACCACTCAGGGCATGACTGGAACGGGACCACAAACGGGCCACCAATGCATGCCGGAAGGCCCTCCAGGCTGCAGAGGTCCCCACCCAGACAAAGGGGGGGGGGACCCCAAGTAACAACAACCAGTTGCCAGAATCGTATGACAGTGACAATGATGGTAAAAATGGCCCAATGGTGAGAGGACCAGTTTACCCTTTCCTTTTTCCAATGTGCCTCACAACTCCAAAAAACAGCCAATCTGGATTGAACAGGTCAATGGGTCCCTAATGGGGGGAGTCTATGCCACCCACCTGACCAAACCAGTGAGACTAGAGCTAGGGGATCACTGGGAAGTAATTTGATTCATAATAACCTCCAAATGACAGATGCAGTCATATTGGGATTCTCCTGGCTAGACAAGTGGGGACTGACCATCTGATGGCAAGGTGGTACCTGCAGACTTAGGATAGAAAAGAGGCTCCAACCCCTTCCATGGCAGCAAGCAGAAACACCACCCAAGCAGGGAACCCTCCCCCGAAAAGAACCCCCACCAGAACAACTGGCAGCCACATCTGGCGAATTTCCAGAGACTGAACAGATCCAAGGGGAAAATCAGGACCTCACAGTGAGACCAAGTGCAACATTCTGCCCTCCTACCGTGAGGCAGATTGTGCCATCGAAATCATCCCTGGGGCAAAACTACCCAAACCCAAATTATACTCCATGATGCTCCAGGAAATGCAAGAAATGCGCAAATACATAGACAAAAACCTATCACAAGGGTTCATCAAGCCAACCAAGCCATGGGTCACAGTGCCACTCCTCTTCAAAGAAAAAAAAAGATGGAACTATGAGACTGTATGTGGACTTTAGAGGAATCAATGCTGTGTGCGTACACAATCTATACTCCCTCCCCCTCATGAAGGACATGCTATCTCACCTGGCCAAGGGAAAAGTCTTCACCAAAGTAGACCTCAGAGGAGCAGACTGAGGGGAAAGAAGGAACAGAGGTAAAGGTCAGCTGTAACTCAAACAAAGCTTAGATCTGACTGTGAAAAGGTCTTGTCTATGATGTTTCTAATAAATGACTAGTTTTGTATTGAAACTTGACTCGATACTCATGAATCAATTAGGGCATTTTTAGAAAATCTAAAAGACAGTCATGAAAAGAGCCGAGGTGGCACAGTGGTTAGGGTGCAGTACTGCAGGCCACTTCAGCTGACTGTTATCTGCAGTTCAATCTCTAATCTCACTGGCTCAAGGTTGACTCAGCCTTCCATCCTTCCGAGGTGGGTGAAATGAGGACCCAGACTGTGGGGGCTATATGCTGACTCTGTAAACCGCTTAGAGAGGGCTGAAAGCCCTATGAAGCGGTATCTAAGTCTAACTGCTATTGCTATTGCTAAAAACATTTCATATGGATGAAACATGTAACAGTGATACCCATTGTCATCGGGGCACTTGGTACCATGTCCAAGAAATTTACAAAACATATCAAGAAATTGCAGCTTCCTGAAATAACACCAGCGGAACTCCAAAAACCTGCACTACTAGGAATATCATATATTTTAAGAAGATACATGGTTGATACCTAGGACGCTGGCAGTAACCCGTATCAACCATTCTCATATTGTTTTTAATCTGTCTCTTAGGCAGAAATCCATTCTGGTCTGAATATATAAATTCATTCAAAACCCTTTTTTGTCTCTCTGCTATTATTGAAGTGTATACTTTATAATCAGCATTCAATAAAGATATTGGCCTGTAGTTTTTTGGTAGAAGGGTAATATTTGCTTCTATGCACGAATATGTTACCTTCGCTTCTAACTATACTTTATTATAGACTTCCAACATTGATGGACCTAAAGTATCTTGTAAATACTTATAAAGTTCTGCTAGTAACCCAACTGGTCCTGGTGTTTTGTTATTCTTTTGCCACTTGATCGCTTCTGTTAATCCTCTACCTTTTGGATGACAAAGTTGTCAGGTAAGTTGACTACTTATTGCCTAATCAACCTTGGTATGTTTTAAACTGATTTTCAGGGGAAGTCCTTGTATCTAATTTTATAAAATGGAATTTAATTTAATTTAATTAGTTTCACATCCTGGCTTGTTACTTCCACATGCCTGCATTTGGCTGTAATAGGTTGGAGATTTGGAACCACAGCTAATTAATTGGAATATTATTAGACTACCAGAAAAAGGTGTTCTTACACACGTAATGAAATGTGTAGGAGATCTTGGGAACATAGAGAAGACAACAAGAGAATTAAGGGGTGAAACCAGAGGTGGGTTGCTGCTGGTTCGGCCTGGATTGGCCGAACCGGTAATAGCAGTGGGGGGAGACTCTGCCCAGCCGCCCGGATGCTTCTGCGCATGTGCAGAAGAATTGTGCGTGTGTGTGAGCGTGCCCGAATCAGTAGTAAAAAGATTAGCAACCCACCTCTGGGTGAAACATGGCATTTACAGAAAAGATTACTGAGTCCAGAAGAGATAAAATGTAAGAAAGAGATTCAGAGTTATTCAAAGTTCGGTAAAAGTTGTGCAGGAGAATTATTCTGGTAGGTATTCAAGATTCAGTTATGTTTGTTAAACATATGTATATGGCCACCCATCTTCAAAAAGGAAGTCTGGGTAATGAACAAAAATAAAAACTTGATTGCTTGCTTATGTGTCATTATTTTCAACTTCTATCAATCATATTGGTAGATTTTCCCATGAAAACACCTGATTAAAAACCATTAAAGCAAAAAAGGCAATATTGAGCCCCCAATAAAGTTTATTTTCTGAGATGGGCAGCCATATAAATGTGATTAATAGTCTATAGTGACAATGCTGTATTAACACTATCCAGTTACAGCACTGACTTCAGTACCAAGCCTGTACCTTTTTCTAAAGCAAGGGTCTCCAAGCTTGGCAACTGTAAGACTTGTGGATTTCAACTCCCCAAATTCCCCAGTCAGCATAGCTGGCTGAAAAATTCTAGGACAATGCTCACAAATCTTAAAATTGCCAAGGTTAGAGACCCCTGTTCTAGAGGATTTCTGAAGCTCAGTAAGAAGCAAAGAGATTTTATTTAGGGGCATATGAAAATGTCACTGGAGCATATCAAATGCTTATGTTATCTAGTATTCTGTTCTCACAGTAGCAACCAAGACAATACGTTTTTCATGCTCTCTACAGGGAATCCCTGATGACCTTAATATAACTGGTCTGGAAGAGATTTCTTGACACAGAGCATGGCTTCTGTTTGTCATTTCTCCTCTCTTGTCATTGTTTGGATATATCTTCCCAGGTTGTCCAATTCAAGGTATGTCTGCAAGGATGGTAAAAAAAAATTCAATATGGCAGACAGTATGTGTAATCAAAACTCTCCTGGTGTTATGTTATAATTATGTTATAGTTATAGTTATGTTATAGTTATGTTATAATTATGTTATAGTTATGTCATAATTATGTCATAATTATGTTATAATTATCCTAGAATTACAAACCAATCTCACTATGTTGCATCATCTGCAAAGTCATGGAATCAATTATAAACCAATCAATCACCATCCACTTAGAGACAAGCAACCTAATCTCTAACAAGCAGTTTGGTTTTAGAAAAAAATTGTGCTGTAATCTACAACTCCTATACTGCAAAAACATTTGGACTACACAACTCGACCAGGATAAAGCAATAGATGCAATTTACATAGACTTCTGCAAAGCCTTTGATTTAGTGGTACACACAAACTACTGTTAAAACTAAGCTCTTATGGCATTTCTGGATCCCTGCATAAGTGGATAGCTGCGTTCCTGTCAAACAGGCAATAAGTAGTCAAAATAGGGAGTGGCCTATCAAACCCTGCACCAGTTAACAGTGGTGTTCCCCAAGGCAGTGTTTTAGGACCCACACTCTTTATGCTTTACATAAATGACCCTTGCACTCATATTATAAGCAGCTGTGTCCTCTTCGCTGATGACGTAAAACTATTTAACACCACCGATAATACTTCTATACTACAAAGCGACATTGCCTATGTGTCAGAATGGTCAAACAATTGGTAACTCCAAATCTCAACCAAAACAAACGCTCTGTCTTACACATTGGCAACAAAAATCAGAAAACCAAATACAAGCTGGGTGGATATGACCTCATAGATGACCCGCACTCAGTCAAATACCTAGGAGTACTCATCTCAAATGATCTAAACACCAGAGCTCACTGTAACAGCATTGCAAAAAAGGCATTAAGAGTTATTAACTAATTTTACAAAGCTTCTTCTCTGGTAACATTGTACTGCAAACTAGGGCATACAAAACTTTTGCCAGACCAATTCTCATCTGCCTGGAATCCACACTGTATATCAGATGTTAATACAATAGAGTGAATCCAGAGGTATTTCACAAGAAGAGTACTCCACTCCTCTGCTCACAATAGAATACCTTATGCCACCGGGCTTGAAAGTTTGGGCTTGGACAACATAGAATTAATACCAACTAAGGTCTGACCTAAGCATAGTGCACAAAATTGTCTGCTACAACGTCCTACCTGTCAATGACTACTTCAGCTTCAACCGCAATAATACATGAGAAAACGGTACAAGGTAAACCGCTTCAAATTCGATTGCAGAAAATATGACTTTAGCAAGAGAGTGGTCAATGCCTGGAATGCACTATACCCGACTCTGTTGTTACATCCTCAAACCCCCATAATTTTAACCTTAAACCATCTAGCGTGGACCTTACCCCTTTCCTAAGTGGTCTGTAGGGGGTGTGCATGTGCACCAATGTCCTTACTGTCCCTGTCCTATTGTCTCCATTTATTCGTACCCATTTCCTGTTTTCATGTCCATGTTTATACTTATACCTGTTACCTTGTACATGTTTGACAAACAAACAAACAAACAAAATAAATAAATAAATAAATAAATAAATAAATAAATAAATAAGTAGGCTGGAATGGGATGTTTAGGCACAGACCCTTGGCCGTGCCTACTTCACCCATAACCACTTGCCTTGTCCATTTACAGCTAGCTTTTTTTTGCTGGCCCTCCCTGGGCCATTCTCCATGGCCATTGGGCCCTTGCCCTTCTGCCCCTCATCCTTCATTCCTGCCCATTTGTCCAAACTCTGTTTCACCTGGGCCTTTGGCTACATGGGGACAAATAGCCTCCAGCCAATCGGGTGGAAGGCAGAAGCAATGGTGCTGTGGGTGCAGCATGTGATGCAAGATTTTTTAAAAAACAGTATTGTGGCTACTCTGCAAATTTTGGGGCCTTACAGATCTGTCACCAGGACCAGATGGAGGGGGAGTAGCAGCCGCCGGGGCCACTGGGTGGTTGGGGGGGGGAGACAAGCAAGAAGGGAGGGAGGAATGCCACAAGGGGGCTTCACAAAGACAGCTTGGCTCACAACTCAGTCAGCGCCAATGAAAAAGGGGAAGAGGAGTAAGGCTGGTGCACTGGGGGGGGGGGGGCTGAGAGGATTGCACAGGGAAAAGGCAAGGTCAGCACAACTTCTGCAATTGTAGCGGGGCTGGGGGGTGGGATTATGCAGGTCCCAAAACTTGTGGAGCAGCCACAATACTTTAAAAAAAATATTTCTTCTGCCTGTGACCTGATTGGCTGGGGGATATTTTTCCCATGCAGCCAAAGACCCAGGTCAAACAGTGTTTGGGTGAATGGGCAGGGATAAAGGCAAGGGGAGAAAAGCCAGGGGGCCATGGAGACTGGCCGGGGGAGGGCCAGCAGAGGTGGAAAGCTGGCTGTAAATGGGCTGAGGTGGGTGGCTGGGAGCAATGGACACATGGCAAGGGTCCGTGTCTAAACATCCTAAACCCTGTGTAGGCTGTGTAATATAGAATATATCTTGGCAAATATCTGGAAATGGTTAGGCAGAGAAGGTAAGAAAGCATCTCAGAGATAATGACAAACCATTTTGGGATAGACTTGTCCAGGGGTGGGTTCCTGCAGGTTCTAGCCTCTTCTATAGAAGAGGTTCCACAAATCTACAGTGCCGTTTAGAACCGGCTCCAGCTCCCACCCCCCACCCATCTGCACATCATCAAGATGAAGAGCGAGAGGAGGAATTCTGGGAGTTGAAGTCCTCAAGTCTTAAAGCTGTCAGGTTTGAACATCCCTGGGGTTTTTTTTCCTAAAGGGCTATGGGTGCAAGGGTCTTGTAACTTGAAAGCTTTAAGACTTGCGTGCTTCAAATGCCAGAGTTTCTGAGCCAATATTTTGGTTGCTAAACAAGAGCATTGTTAAGTGAGTTTCACCACATTTTACAAGTTGGTCACGCCCATCCAGTCACATGGCTAGCAAGCCACTCCCACAAAGCAGGCCACACCTATAGAAGAGGTTCTAAAAAAATTTGAAACTCACCACTGGACTTGTCCATATTATGTGCCTTACAACAATAATGTGGGATGTAACAACTTGATACAAATTTTGGCCATTATTCCCTTGCTACTGCTATTGGGAAGCATTGCGTCTTGCCGGGAGTAATTAGTGCAGGAAGTGCAGGAAGTAATATGTAAGTAAGGAAGTGCAGGAAGCAATATGTATTTGTTCAATATAATATATACAACACATTAGTTTCATAAAATATCAGTGTCCTAAAGTAATTAATCCTTTGAATTTTGCAAATTCTCTCATACCTGTTTTGAATTTATAAACTATTGAACTTAGATTGTATTAAATATGTCACTATCATAACAAATATCAAACGTTATGAAAACAATGTAGTATTTTCTCAGCATTTACTGCTTTCTTCTGAGTTTGTAGAGCAACATGCACAGAAAAGGATCTGTTTGATCTGCTGGATAACACAGCATTTTGCATAGGATTATACATAGTAGATATGCATGCATATTCCTGATTTAAATGACTGATGATATGACATGTGTTGGGTGCCCTCTGCTTCCCACCACATTTGATACCATGGCAAATTATTATGGATAAAGAAGTGGGAACAGTAACTTAGAAGGAACCAAAATCCCTCTTTGCCATCAAATCTGGCAGTGTGAAGGAAAGTAAATTTGGGCCCTTGAAACGAGGAAGAGGTAATTGAACTATTAAGGGAGAAGGAACCAAGAAAAGAAGAATGGTGAGAACATAATTTATTTCTAACTTGATTTTGTTTCATATGAGAAGGCAGAGATAGTCTCTATTGACTTGCACGATTTTGATATTCTACCCTATAACCATGAAAAGCATTTCTTCTTCCTTGACTTGTCTACCTAAATAAGCTGCCAAGAGGCTTTTTCCTACTGAATACTAATGATATAATTATCTGTACACTTACTGACAGCCTTAATTGTTTTAATTGATCAACTATCAGCTAAATCAATTTTTGTTAATTAGCCATCTTTCTGCTATCAAATTAATCAAATAATTATAGTTAAATACATTTTCTTCAAAATAAATGACTTTTTGAAAATAGAATGAATGAGCTGGAAGGGACCTTATACTATTTCAGATAATTGAATCTCTAGACCAGTGATGGCAAACCATTTTTTCCCTTGGGTGCCAAAGGTGTGCCCGTGCCCACACCCATAATCCCCCCCGCACCCTGCCCATGTGTGTGCAAACCCCCCCCCATGCATGCATGACCCCACGCCTGATTTTGGGCCTAGCAGGCCTCATTGAAACCTCCGTAGGCTGGAAACAGCTCATTTTCCGACTTCCGGTAGGCTCATTTTTCACCCTCCCCAGGCTCCGGAGGGTTTCTAAGAGTCTGGGGAGGGTGAAAATGGCCTCCCCTGCCCCCTTGGAGGCCCTCTTGAGGCCGAAAACACCCTCCCAGAGCCTCCACGCAATCCCTGTACTTACCTGACATCGCGTGGAGACTCCTGGGAAGGAAAGGGCAGTGTGGGTGGGCCAGCCAAAAATCAGCTGGCTAGTGCGCGCATGTGGGCTGTAGTGAGCTAGGGCAACTGCTCGCATGCCTGCAGAAATGGCTACGCTTGCCACCTGTGGCACACGTGCCATAGGTTTGCCACCACGGTTCTAGACTCTTAAAAACATCCAGTGACAACGCACCCACGATTTCTGGAGGTTCAAAGTTAATTGTCCTAAGGAAGTTTCTCCCCCCCCCCCCCACTCCACTGACTGTGCAATAGAAATCTTACCCGGTGCCAAACTCCCTAAACCCAAGATGTATAGCATGTCCCCGAGGGAGCTTGAAGAACTGGGGGCATTCATTGAGAAAAACCTAGCAAGGGGTTTCATCGAGCCAACCTGACCAAAAATCACAGTCCCAGTGTTGTTTAGAGAAAAAAAGATGGCTCTAAACGTCTCTGCGTGGTTTTTAAAAATTTATTATCAGGGTGGAGAACCTGTATATTCCCCCTTATGAAAGACATGCTAGCACACCTCACTACAGGGAATAAAAAATTCAAAGCTGGACTTAAGGAATGTTTAGTACCACAGCAGAATAAAGGAGGGGAATGAATGGAAGATGGCATTTAACACCCCCATTAGGTGGTACCAATTCAAAGTGGGCTACAAGGGGCCCCTGCAGTGTTTATGTAATTAATAAGCCAAGTGCTACATGAGCATTTGTATATTCTACAAAGCAGAATATGTAAACCTAGTCCAGGCTGTTCTAAACAAACTCTGCTCTGCCAAACTTTATGCTAAACTCTCTAAATGTGAATTCCACCAAGAAAAAAATAGATTATGTAGGGTACTGCATTTTACACTAGGACATAGAAATGGACCCTTTAAAAGTGCAGGTGGTACTTGATTGGGAACCACCCCACATGCATAAAGTTACAAAGCTTCATGGGATTCGCCAACTTTTACCATCAGTTCATCCCTGCTTTGCCCAGATTGCCTCCCCATCGCTAAGCTTTAAAAACTAAGAAGGAGGGTAACCCAAAACCGAAGCAGCCTTTCAACTGGACAATGGAATCCCAAGCTGCGTTTGAAAAACTTAAACGGCTGTTTTCAGCAGAGCCAATTCTAAAGCACCCGGACACAGACAAATCGTTCATCATAAAAGCAGATGTCAGTGATGTGGCAATAGGAGAGGTCTGGCTTCAGAAAAATGAGCAAGACCAATTACAACCATGCGCTTACACATCCAAAAATTTGAATGAGACTGAGCAGAGATGGGCCATTTGAGAGAAAGAAACTTAGGCAGTTCAGTGGGCACTTTTAACCTGGAGGCATTTCCCAGAGGGGAGTAAGATCCCTTTTGAAGTCTGGACGGATCATAAAAAATTAGAAGCCCTCATAACCCCAAGGAAACTCACCCCAAAACAAGTATGATGGATGCAGTACTTTAAACAGTTTGAGTTTATGCTCAGGTATCTCCCCAGGGGAAAAATCTTTCTGGCAGATGCACTATCCAGAAAACTGCAATACAATAGTACAAAGCCAGACGTAATCAAACACATAGTACAAAACAATCAACTAGCTGCTAAAGTAATCACCAAATCCCAGGCAAAACAAGAAATGTTGACGGACAATGACACCACCCAAACTTTTAAACAAGCTTTGGCCACTGATGAATGGGGTTTGAGCCACAAATCCAGCTGTCTGATGAAAGATAACTTAGCTTGGGTGGGGGTGGATGGGAAGTTGTATGTTCCAGCTAGCCAAAGATTGTGCTTAATGGCAAGGTGCCATGACTCCAAATTAGCTGGACACTTTGGTTTTGTGAAAACTTTACACCTAATTAAAAGACAATTTTGGTGTCCATCACTAAAAAAGGACATAGAGAGCTATGTAGTTAGCTGTCCTATTCATGCGGCAGTAAAAAGATGTCAAGGGAAAACCCCAGGACTCTTACAGAAGGTAGCCAAACCTTCAGCACCTTTATTGTAAGACTTTATTGTAGAACTGCCAGAAAGCGCATGGAACACTGTCATTTGGGTCATAACAGACTTGTTTTCAAAACAGGCACATTTTACTGTGTATAACCGGGGCCATATAACAATAAACAATAAACACAGCCATTCCTCTTGTCAACAATACCCCCCAAAATAGAAACCCAATGTACCTCTTCGACCCTCCATACACCCTTTCTTTCACCCCCCTCCAACTTTCCATCTTCCCTCCAACATTCCCCTCTACCTTACTTCCCCTCCCCCTCTACCACTCCTCTCTCCCAGTACACTCCCTCCCTTCCTTCTCGCCCTCCCTCCCATCCTCTCTCCCGCCCTCTCTACCCATCTTTCTTCTATCCCACTCCTCCTCCCCTTGGTGTATTTCTACTATATGTCAATGTACTCTCTACTCCTCTTTCTTCTAGTACATATACAGTATATATGTGACTGTACGAAATGAAAATGGAAAATAAAACACATTTACAATGTAAAAACAGGCACATTTTATACCTTGCCAAATGATCCCTACTGCCAAAAGTCTAGCCAAGTTATTCCTGATACACATTAATCGCCTTCATGGAGCCCCGCAGAGAATCATCTCCGACAGAGGGGTCCAATTCACCTCAAAATTTTGGAGGGCATTTCTGACCTTACTTGGCACCACCCAAGGATTGAGGTCCAGTCACCACCACCCCACTAACGGTCAAACTGAAAAATTGAACTCGATTCTAGAACAATATCTAAGATGTTTTATGAATTTTCAACAGGATAACTGGACAGATCTTCTACCTTTTGCGGAAGTGGCCTTCAATAACTCTGTGCACTCAAGCATTGGTTTCACCCCTTTTAGAGTAGCAACAAGCCAAGATTTCAGCCCCACGCCTGAACTATCCACAGAAGAACCCACTATCCCCTGACTTAAGGAGTGGGTGGACATTTTACAAAACACATTGGCAGTAGTTAGATTATCTTTAAAGGAACCTAGAGAGGCTTTTAAAATTCAAGCTGAGAAGAAAAGAATGGAACCCAAACCTCTCCATGTTGGAGATACAGTATACTTATGTACAAAATTCCTGAAATCTTTACAGTCATCAGAGAAATGAGGGCCAAATTTCATTGGACCTTTCCCTATCACTAGAGTCATCAACCCAGTAACAGTAGAACTACTCCTTCCAAAGACACTCAGGCAAGTCCACCCAGTATTTCACATTAGTTTACTCAAATGAGAGATAATCTCATCACTCAGTCCACCCGCACCTATACCACCTATTCCCATCATGATAGAAGGTGAACAACACTTTGAAATCAAGGAAATCCTTGACTCTAGGATACACAGGAGGAAAACCCATTACTTAATTGCTTGGAAGCATCTACCCTCATCCCAAAATGAATGGGTTGCTAAACACCGTGTTAGGGGCCCTACCTTACTGAAAAAATTTCACTCCCAATACCCTGACAAACCTTGTTAAAATACTATGATGAAATTTTTGTTTCTATCTTTTCATAGGTGGATCTCTCCTTTTTCTAAGGAAGGCAGCATGTCAGATCCCTAAAAGTGATACTGCCATTCAATTGGGAGGAGGGGGGCCTTGGAGTCAATTTATTAGCAGTGCCTGTGACAACTGATATTTTACAACTGGTTTCCTGGCACCAAAGTGCCTTGAGATCTCCTCACCTTTTGGGGAATGTTTATGATGGCCATGTTGGACAGTTCACTTTAATGTTTAATGGAAGATAACCATGGGAATGCATGGTTGTATCTGGTTCTCAGGGCAGCTGGGAAAGTAACCACCTTCACACTCTTGTATAGGCTAAAATCTGCATTCTGACTAATGGGAGGGGTCTCTACTGCTTTAATTCTACTTGCCTTGCCTAAGGGGATTCAGACATTGCTTTGAACTGAATGTTTTCACTTTGGCTTAATAAAAGCTTCCTTTTGAAATACTTCGTTTCAAGAGTCTTCACTTTCTTAAGCTGGAAGGAGAGGCATTCCTTACAAACACGGTATTTCCAAGATTTAAAGAAATAAATAGTTGGCAAAATCATCAACTAAGAACCTGACCATAACATTTAAACAAGGTCTCAAATGATGCAAGGGAGTCTGTAAATCACTTCATCAAAGATGAAAAAATTCCAGAAATGTTGACAGGATTTTTTAAAATGCTGGAAACATAGTCTATGCTATGATTCTTCACGGTGTGATATGTTTCCAAGAAAAATTGCAATTTTATATATCAGTGGGGAACAGTAAGACTTACAGCTTTCAATTTCCAGTGTGCAGTTTTGTTCATCCAAGGGATATCTGCGTAAATCCATCATACAGGCAGCTGTGGTAGTAATCCTAAAAAAGCAAGGATAAGGAAGAAAGAGAAAGTATAGTTCAGAAGGATCTTTATGTCAAACATTAGGTGAAAAATTGGCCAGATATTTTGCATTTAAATTCCATATTTTTGTTCCGAATTGAAAGTGACATTTGTGGATCTTCTTGTTTATGAGGAGTCCCAATACTCAAATCAATGGTAAACTGTTGTGGCTTGGTAGGAGCCTTTGGAGCTGCTATCTGACACAGAAACCTCCTGTGAGTGGTTTCAGGATGTTCACAGGAGAGGATAACAAGCAGCTGTGGCTCGTTAAGGATCTCCTCCTTAGGATAAAAGACTGATGGTGCCACGCCCTAGTTGCAGAAGTCAACGTTCGTTCTCCGTTCGTGTGTAACCATTGAGAAAAGCATTTGGATAAGTGTTTTGATTTATGTAATTCTGTTTGGTATTAGTTTGAGTGAAGACTTTTTGCCGGAGCCTTTTATCTGTGTTTATTTTGGGCTCGCAGCCAGCTTGAGCCGGGACTGATAAAGACATTCCTTTGCAAGTTTCATTTGGCTTTCGTTTCTGAACGAACAAGGTGGGGGTCAGAACAGTAAACTGTCTTGAAATCCTTTCTTTTATATTAAATATTGGTTTTAAGCAGGTAGTCTTGGTCATAAACAGGTAATCATCCATTTAGAAACCATTCAAAGTTACAACAGCACTGAAAAAAATGACTTACAAATGATCCCTTCACTTACAACTGTTGCAGCATCTCTAAGGTCACGTGATCAAATTTGGGAGTTTAGCAAATGGCATGTATTTATAATGGTTGCAACGTCCCAGATTCATGTGATCACCATTTGCAACCTTCCCAGCCAGCTTCCAATAAGCAGTCAATGCGGAAAGCCGGCTTCACTTAATGACCTCATATTTCACTTAACAATTACAGTGATTTGCTTAACAACAGAAATTTTGGTCTCAGTTGGAATTTCTATTAATCTACACAGGATCTTTTGGTTTCTTATAACCAAGATGGCCAACCAGTTAGTTCATACTGTGTTGTGTTATGTTTAGATTATTGTAACAGGTTATCCAAGACCCCATTTTACCCTCCAATCTATGACCAAAATGTTGCTGTTCGTATTATAACCAGGCATTTATGGAAGATATCATGTGAATCTCTGATGTTATATCACATCATGCTTTGCCCAAGGGCATCCCCAGTTTTTGAAAGTCTTGCTACTGGCTCATAAGTTTGTGCAGTAGATCCAATTACTGGGCTCGTGTTAACCAATTCTCCAACATACTAGAATAATCGTCATTGAGAGTTTTTTTTTCTCCCTTGCCTCTGGTTCTCTGGAATTGACCCTCCAATTACACTTGGAGTCAAATCTCCTAAAGAAATGCTACATATCCTTTCTTTCCCCTTTGGATCATTATAAAGTTAATTAAGCATCCATATATATATATACACAGACACAGAAATTTACAGACTCACACATGCCCAATTAATTTAAATGCATACATATTGATCACTATTATATTATGAACTTACGAATGTAGAGGCCCCATATTTTACATTATAATTTGTTAGCTGAATATAATAGCAATAGCAGTTAGACTTATATACCGCTTCATAGGGCTTTCAGCCCTCTCTAAGCGGTTTACAGAGTCAGCATATCGCCCCCACAGTCTGGGTCCTCATTTCACCTACCTCGGAAGGATGGAAGGCTGAGTCAACCTTGAGCCGGTGAGATTAGAACCGCTGAACTGCAGATAACAGTCAGCTGAAGTGGCTTGCAGTACTGCACCCTAACCGCTGTGCCACCTCGGCTCTTAATAATATAGTATGAATGCTATTTTTATTTTATGTATGTACTACATTCAGTAATAGGTGGGAGCTAAACACATTTACCCATTTTCCTCTGTAACATTTTGATTTGTGCTTTATTAAGTCCAAATTAGCACAGTAGCCATTTATGGAAGTTTACCAAGTGAACCAATAAAGAAAGAATCTGAAAAAACAGGGTACTTGTGATGCATTTTGTGACACTGAATAATACCAATATTAATAATAAATTTATTTTTCTATCACTTTCCCTGAACAGCTCAGAATTTACATTGAAAATGTAAGGGAGAATATATAAATTCCTCCTGAAGTATAAAATGGAAGAGGAAATTGTGAAAGAACACATGATAAAATGGGCGCAGAACTTTGGTTCTAATATTGAATTAGACAAATGGGAAAAATTTTGGGGAACAAACTTAAAATGACACTATCAGTTGCATACAAGGAAAACCAGTACAAAACGTTTTACAGATGGCACCTGGCACCAACAAAGTTAGCTAAAATATTAACAAATACCTCCCCAAAATGTTGGAAATGCGAATCAATACACAGAACATATTACCATTTATGGTGGACCTGTGAGGAGGCCAAAAGTTTTTGGAAAAGGATCAAAAATTGGCTGGAGGCAATAACAGGGATTAAAATAGAATGGAAACCTGAAGTTTTTTTTATTAGGAATAATGTCTGTGAAATACAAAAAAGAAATCCAGTATTTAATACTACATATAATTACGGCGGCAAGGATTGCCTTTGCCCAGAAATGGAAAAACAAATTAATTCCAAGCGAGGATGAAATAATAAGAAAAATTATGGATTGTGCTGAAATGGACAAACTAACTAAAGAAATCCAGGAAAAGAAGAATCAGAATTCTACCAGATATGGGATAAATGGTATTGGTGGATGAAGGAAAGAAACAAGAATCAATGAAGGAATATAACAAAACTAAAAAAATAATAGTTATGAGTAAAATAAGAGGGTTAAGAATGGTGAAATCCAAATGAAATACAATAGAAGGGGAAATAATATAAGGTGAGTGGTATCGATTGATAATTGCTATTATAAAGAACAGGAAGCTCCTGCTCGTATTGTATTGTGTAAATGTGGTGTACGTCTAAGTTTTGTGTGTGTGTATTTTACATGTTTGTTAATTAAAAAAATAGTTCTGCTTTCTCCCTGTTGCTTGTCACCTTCTTGCTACTTTCTCCTAGCAATGGACCAATTGTTTCCTTAATTTTTTTCTTGTTTTTAACATGTTGGAAGAAGCTTTTTTTTGTTAATTTTTACTTTTGTGGCAAGCCTTTCTTCATTGTGAGACTTAGCTTTCCTCACTTCATCTTTGCAGGCTCGGGCTATTTGCTGATATGCTGCCTTAGTTATGTCCCCCACTTTCCACTTTTTATACTTATCTCTTTTGTCTTTCAATTTGTCAGAGAGTTCTTTATGCAGCCATGCTGGTTTCTTTTGGGAGCTGTTATTTTTCTTCTTCATTGGTATTGTGCTAGACTGGGCTTTTGTAATCTCATTTTTCAAAATTTTCCAAGCTTCTTGAGTTGTTTTCCCCTTGAAGATTCTCATCTGTAGAATTTTTCCCAAACTCTCTCTAAGTTTATTGAAATTAGCTCTCTAAAATCCAAGACTCTAGTTTGACTTTGTTCTACTACTTGTGTTTGCATAATGTTGAATTCCAATATTGCATGGTCACTTGCCCCCAGGGTTCCTGTTCCTTCAACACCTTCTATTATTTCCTTAATTCCTTAACCACTACTTTGTTTTAAAAGAAAGAATGAATGTCAAAATAACTTGTAAGAATTGCATGCATAAACAAGGTTTGAGGAAATTGCAAACATCACAGATAACATTTCAGAATAATTTCCCATAGAATGATGCAAACGAAAAGAGAGGTTGTAGCAAATTACAATCTGAAATGGACCTCTTAGTAGGAAAAGAGACTAGAATGAGCAGTGATACTTTGCAAGATGCATGAAAACTGAAGTCAAGATGTTATTTATTTGCACAAGGTGAGCATTCTTTTTATTTGAAAACTACTTGCTCTGGTGAGGTGAACAGCTGGGTGTGACAAGGAATGGCAGGGAGGGGAGGGGCGAGGCATGGCCAGGCGTGACAAGGAAAGGCTGGGCGAGATGAGGCACCCCTTGATGTGAGTGATATTGAGTTGGCCATGGTCACCCAGTCTACATAACCACCCAGCCATGCCTACCCAGCTGGTCATTAGAACAGAGAACTGGTTGTTAAATTACTTGAATCCCATCACTGCATAAACCCCATGGTTATGTGAGTGCAATTCAGGCAATTGGCAACCGGTTTCCATTTATGATAGCTACAGTGTTTTGTAGTCATATAATTGTAATTTGTAACCCCTCCAGCCATCTTCTGACAAGCAAAATCAATTGGGGAAGACGGTTTCTGGTAACAACCATATGATTCACTGAACATTCATGTGGTTTGCTTAACAAATGTGGTAAAAATGGTAATAACATTGTGTTCAGTCATGGAATGACTTGCTCAACACAAACTCTGGTCCCAATCATGGTTGTAAATTGAGGACTACCTATAAATTAGGCAAGATAGCATGTCTGGATAAAATCTTGAACAGGATGAAAGAAAACAGGTAGGGTATTTTGTGTGTGTGTGTGTGTGTGTGTGTGTGTGTGTGTGTGTGTGCCTGAAAATGTCAGGCCTTATTAAAAAAATCAATTCTAAAAGCAGTTTCAAAATACAATGAAATGTAACATACCGCAAACCATAAAGAACTGTTCCATCTGGATGTAGCCGAATCATTCGATTTTTCACAGTAACTCCATGAACAAAGGATTTCTTGTCATTCAGAAAGTATGTATCTGGAACCCAGAGATAATCAGCCACTCTGTTATCTAAAGTTAGATTCAAAGGTATGCCAGAGTAGGACAATCTTTTATCCCTCCAAGATTGCTGGAAATACATAGTTAGTGTATAGTCCTAGGAAAAAAGAAAAAAAATAGCAATTAGTATTATAGCTATTATTAAGATTTGATTTTATAATGGCTATATAACATCAAAATTTTTATCCTGTTTTTCTTCCAGCAGCTGAGCTGAAAATAATATTCACTGTACTCTTTTCCTTTCGATGGAGGTTGGATTGAGACAAAATAACGGATTCAATTCACCCAGTGAGTTTCTATATTGAGAGCTGACTTAAACACAGCTGTCCTCAATGTCCCCACACTACACTGTACTGACCTTTCAAAATTAGGAAGTGAAGACCAAGTTAATGGCGGTTCCACCACAAATGCGTGCACAACAAAAGCGCGCCTGATTAAACCGCGGTGTCTAAAGCGCGGTGACAAAACCGTGCGACGAATGAGCGACGAATTAGCCCTAAAGCGCACCGACAAAAGCGCGCCGACAGAAGCGCGCTGTAACGTAACCCTAAACCTAACCCTAAACCTAACCCTAACCCTAAACCTAACCCTAACCCTAAACCTAACCCTAAACCTAACCGTAAATCTTACCTTAAATTAAATCGCGCTTCTGTCAGCGCGCTGTTGTCGGCGCGCTTTTGACATCGCGGTTTTAGCACTGCGGTGTTGTCGGCGCGCTTATGATGTTCACGCTTTTGTCGGGTAACGGTTAATGGCAATCCCTTAAATTGCAATCCCTTAAACATTTCCATTTTGATAAAGCTATTGATCCAGACATGTTCATAACTTATTATTAATCTTAATTCAAGGGGGAAATGTATCATTTGCTTTGATTTGTTGTCAACTAATATTTAGCCATTTTCCTATTGTACTTATTTTGTGAACTTTAAAGGCTGTGGTGCACACTGATTTGAAAATTGGCTTGATCTCATGCTTCATCTTAAGAGAAAACCTAAATATTATAACTCAGCCCATAGAAAACTGATTTTGTTCAAGTCCCGTTGAATCCTAAAGGATAAAGTAGTTAAAGATACCAAGCACATAAATTTCTTATGTGTTTGGGTTGTATTGTGGATGTCATACAGAAAACATACATGTACAAAATGTTTCCTTGTGGCAACACTTTGTATTTTGAAATGCACTAAAATATATCGTTTACATGGCAGCTCTTCACATCAAGTTGGAATTCTTTTCAAAAAATTAGCATATCATATGATGTGATCTCACATGGGAGTGCTTTTTTAAAGATAAAGGCTATTTCATTACTCTTCAGTCACACCTGTTCATCAGTGTGTATTTCAATGTTTTGAAGAGGGCAATTTCACTCCCAACTTCACTCTGAAGTCCCTCTTTTCAAAGGTTTTCACAATATTAATTTGTATCCCTCTGAATCTCAGCAGTAGTTAGTTTTGATTATGTGCTACCAAGTTGGCATTGATTTTTAGATATCACATAGTAGATAGATGCTCTAGAACAGGGCTGTCAAACTCGTGGCCTGCGGACCGGATGTGTCACACAATGCCCATGCCCATGCTCAGTTTAGCGAAGGGGGAAATAGTCCCGATACACCACATGATGCTGCCATGACGATGCGAGTTTGACACCCCTGCTCTAGAACATTCTGTCTGCAAATTGTGCACCTTGAGCCTGTCAGGTCAGAAGGTGTTCAATATGCTATTGGGGAAGAGTAGAGGGCTAGTAATAGTGGCGCCAGAAAGAATGAAGTGACTGGGTCAAAGCCAAAAGGACACTCAGCTTTGGATGTATCTGGTGGTGAAAGGAAAGTCCAATACCCTAAAGATCTATATTCTCCATAGAAGCCTAGAATGTAAGATACATTAATTAAGTCAAACTGGACATGGTCAAACAAGAGATGACAAGACTGAACATCAACATCTTAGGAATCAGTGAACTAAAATGGACAGGAAGGGATGAATTTAATTCAGATGACCATCAGGTATACCACTGTGGGCAAAAATCCCTCAGAAGAAATGGAGTAGCCTTCATTGTCAATAATAGCAATAGCAATAGCAATAGCAATAGCAGTTAGACTTATATGCCGCTTCATAGGGCTTTTAGCCCTCTCTAAGTGGTTTACAGAGTCAGCATATCGCCCCCACAGTCTGGGTCCTCATTTCACCCACCTCGGAAGGATGGAAGGCTGAGTCAACCTTGAGCCGGTGAGATTAGAACCGCAGAACTGCATATCACAGTCAGCTGAAGTGGCCTGCAGTACTGCACCCTAACCACTGTGCCACCTCGGCTCTTAAAGAGTAGGAAGAGCAATACTAGAGCAATAAAAGAGTAGGAAAAGCAATACTAGGATACAATCTCCAAAATGACAGAATGAACTCAGTTTGAATCCACGGCAAACAATTCAACATCACAGTAGTCCAAGTCTATGCCCCAACCACTGGTGCTGAAGAGGATGAGGTTGACTGGTTCTATGAAGCCCTACTGTCAGGGTTTCAAATAGCATCCAAATGTAAATCAGAGTCTAAGGCAAACTATTGCTCAAAGTTCCAATTTATTAAGAGAGCCATGTTGGCACATCTGGGAAAACCCAAATCTGAAAGTTTCCTGGTTTTCCCCACCCAGTTGAAAGTTCAAGATCTTGCCTCCACACCCACAAGTCCATCACATCATCCATGTTTCTCAAAAATGTAAGAAATAATTGTCAAAAAGCTATTCAGGAGCTTTTATCTGGCACTGTCAGTAAGCTATTGTTATCCGATCTAACTGATGCTGCTGGCAATACTTTATTGACTTTAGTGAGGGCATGATGATGAAACAAAAGATCTTTGGTGAGTTTTGGAGGAGGTATTCAGAAAAGCAATGCACTTTGATTGCCTTTAAGAAAAAGACCAAAAAATGGATTGATTTCCTTTAAAATTGTTCAGGAATGAACAAATCCTTTGACTTGTTTTTTCACAGCCTGGAATCCAATTATTTATTTGATGTGGTTCAAAATCAGTAGCACTATTCGAGCTTAAATAAAGATGCCATTCTGAGCTTGCCTCTCATTCCTAATTTGATATCAGATACATTACCATCCATCTTTTATGCTTTCATGCCATGACTGTTTCATATCAAACACTTGAAAGCTAATTCTATAATGCTTGACACAATTATTGAATATTTTAGGATATAGTAGGCTTAGCCTGGACATCAGCATTCACCTGAACCAATGCTCCCAACCTTAAGTCTGAGCATGTCTCCTTTCCCAATAACTGAGCACAAGCAAAGATGAAGAAGTGACAAAGAAGCATCAAGTTGCATGAAAGCTTGTAAGTATGAGCCAAAAGATCTGCTTTGAGAAATAATGGAATATACCAAAGGCAATAAATGCATAAAGTTGGTATTAAAAACTGGATACTTTAACACTTCTTGTTGCCAGAAGCAAAATATATCATGTGTCAAAGATTCAAAAAAATTATAAACACTTATGAGACAGCCAATTAATATCTGGAAGACAGTGAACTATTAATTCATTTCAGAAGAATCTTATTCAAGCTCATTTGCAATCTTATAAAACTCAGATAAACCATTTTTCCTTTCTTTTTGTGAATTACTAAAATTCTCACTCTAGGCATTGTACCTCTCAGTTATATTTGAAAACCTCTACATTTCAGAATATCATGACAGTCCTCAGCATGGGCTTTCTAATTAGGAATTTGGGTCTAGTATATACAAGAACAAGGCTGGAAAAAGCTAAACCAAGAAAAGCTACCAATGGGCAAGAATCTATTTAGCCTCTTCTGATTTATTAGTTTTCTACACTCAGAAAAATATTTATATGATACAGAATTGGTCCTGTTCATTTTTTTCTTGCATAATTTTCATCCGCTTTATTATGGAAAATAATAGATTTTTTTCTTTTTGCTTTTAAAGTAATTGTTCTTTTGTCTCCAAGTGAGTATGTCAAGTTTAAAACATAGACTTAGGAGAGAAAGTTACACCTATATCTATTAAGACTATAAGAACTAAGAGGATATTTTTTTAATTTTTAATTTTTTATTACATAAACCACACATACACACTATAATAAAATAAAAAAACCACACAAACAGACAAAAAAAACCCCATCATCACATAGAGCATGTCGTTTGGTTACAGGTGTTTTAACATTTATCATTCTTATACATTTATTATTTCATTTAATAGGTTATAATATACTGTTTGGGTTGCTTTATTTACCATCCCTTCCTCCTATTGTAACACCACCTTATTTTCCCTTTGTTTTCTCCCTCCCTCCCTTCTCTACATTCTTCCTTCCTCCTCTCCTTTCCCTTCCTTCTTCCTGTACCTTTCTCCTACTCCCACTCTTCCTCTTCCCCTTTCTACCCTCTCTCCTCCTCCTTTCCATCCTCCTCTCCTTACCTCTTTCTTTTCACCCTCTCTCCCTTCTCTACTTTCTTCCTTCCTCCTCACCTTCCCCTTCCTTCTTCCCTCTCCTTTGCTCCTGCTCTTCCTCTTTCCCTTCCTACCCTTTCTTCTTCCTTTTCTCTCCCTTCCATCCTTAAGAGGATATATTTTAAAGGCAGGGAGTTTTACATTCACAGTCTTAGGAATGAAATATAGACTTCCTCCATGATGGTATATCCCGGGCAATGTTCTAGCCGTAGAGTGGCTAAAAATCTATACACATGGTGACCAAACTGGATGTTGCATCTTTCATGGTCAAAGACTACAGAGGCAACAATTAGATATTATTATTGAAATATCCAGAATAACAGTCATGGTGATTTACAAATCTCCCAGCATTAAGTTGCCTAACCCACTGCTGCCAACCATCAAGTAGTATATATAGGCGGTTTTAATAGTCACCATGCTAACTGCAGCTATAACAACAATAAGAATGGGGACATATTAGCAAACTGGACAGAGTAGAATGAGCTTCACCTAGCTTAAGATGCCAAAGATTTGAAAAGCTTCCATTCTGCAAGATGGTAGAATGAAACAAACCCAGATCTTTGCCAAGCAACCACAGACAAATTAAAAATCCGCCTCCACTATACAAGGAACGTCCTACCAGAATTCACAAATACCCAACACAGGCTAGTCATACTTACTCTAGGACTACAATTACCTCTCATAAAATCAACCCAGATACCAAGGTGAAATTTCAGGAAAGCAATACACCAAAGAAGTGGATTCAAACATACGGTGGATTCCTTCTTCAGTAAAAAAACAATGGAATTGTAGTAGCAAAATATAATATACCTTGTATGTATAATTATACGTTAGAATAGATTTCTTGCTAGAACTGCACCACAAAAAACGTATATGAAGAATACCAAATAAGAGGTAACCTCACTCTGGGAGAAGAAATACAATTCTCCATTAACAACGAGCATATAGAAAGATGAACAGAAATAAGTGAAAGCTTAGACTTCCTCCATAGTAGCCGGAAAGCATGGTTCCTACTATGGAAACTAGGAGCAGCAACTCAATTCTTATTCAGAAAACTCAAATATCATAATCTCAGATAGCTTTACATATAAAGAATCATGCAGAAAACATTCCTTTAGATCCACACTTTGTAAAAACTGTATAACAACAAACAAATAAATTAAATGAACAAATTATAGAAAACTCACCTTTTTATTTGACATTCTCAGGATAAGAGTTGGAAAGAGCTATAAAAAGCCTCAACGTAAAGAAAGCTGCTGCGCCTGATAGGATGTTCCCAGAGTTTATTAAACATTTAGGATCTCATACTAGAACAATGGCTACAACAATTTAATACAGATGCTTTGAACACAGGAAAGGTCCTCAGTCAGTTCAAGATATTCCAAACAAGTGGTGGGTTTCAAAATGTTTTGCTACTGGTTTGGTGGGCGTGGCTAGGTGGGAGGCCAACTTGATATCACTCATGCCCACGCCCACTCAGTCACATGATCCCCCAAGCCACGCCCACAGGAAAAGGTAGGAAAATTTTTGAAATTTTTATCTATCTACCCCCACCCTCCCTTTGCTGATCACCCTCCTTTAGCAACCCTGGCCCTAACCTTGCTTCCTCCCGCATCACTGCCTCTTTGTTTGCGCTGCTTACAGATAACTTTCGTGCATTTCTTCCACAGTCATTACGTATAGTTCATATTAGATTAAACACTTTAAGTCAAAAATCTTTGTATAGCTTACTATCAATGTACCACAATTCTCATTTGACTACAATTATTTGAACATGCTTTTACCTCAAATCATTCATACTTAAAGACACAACCACATAATGACATTCATTAGCTATTTCAAAAAATCTTCCAATAACATTACACCTTTATAGCATCTTTTAAGTAAAAGTCAACAGATAACATTTTTAAGCCTTTCCCCCCTTTTTTTCCAACTCACTGACTAACATTTATATCTAAGTTACTTTAGCCAATACCATAGCATGTATATATTGTTAAACAATGGACGTTAACATTTCCTTGTTGTTATTATAATTGGCTAAAAATCATTTACTATTTATGCCCCATCTCCTCTCATCAACACCCCCCCAAAAAACCCTTACACTTTTATAACAAGATCTAAATGAAAATTTGTTAATAAAATTTATAGGTCTTTTTCCCAAGTCACAATTTACAATTTATATCCAAATTTCTTTTACTAAATTGTCAATACATGTATATATCATTACGCTGTATCCATCATTATTTCATTATTATTATTTATGGTTAATTAATTGTTAGCAAGTAAACATTTAATAACAATCTAAAACAATCTAAGAGTTACAAAGTTCCTACTTATTAATCACCAATAATAAAAAACTATTTTTTATTACCAACTTTCATTGTCAACCTGTATCTTTCCAGTAACAAAACAGTCTTATCTCTCTTGCCAATTGTGGAGTCAGTCTTCTTTTGGTCTCCTTTATAAGGTTTTTATAGGCTTCTCTCCACACTTTGTTGCTTGAAGGGTCTCTCAGATGATCTCCTTGACCACCAGTTGCTACTAAAGTTAACTTGTCTTTGTTTGTCAATCTTGCTTCTGAAAAAAATTATCTTCTTATGTCTATCATCATTAGTATTTTTTTCTCTTCTGTGTCCTGGAATCTGGGGTAGAGCTCCAATTCATCAAATTCCCTTTTCCACATTCCCTTTCCATTTTCACCCACATTTGCTCCATTATTAAATTCATCTACTGCCTTATCTTTATCTTCTATATCTTCATTCTCCCCTTTTAATTTTGGGGGCTTCAACCCCATCACCTTTTGCTGTGAGGAAGACTAGTATTTCCAGCTTCTTCTCATTTCTCCCATATCCTTCC
Source organism: Thamnophis sirtalis (assembly GCF_051295495.1). Lineage (NCBI taxonomy): Eukaryota > Metazoa > Chordata > Lepidosauria > Squamata > Natricidae > Thamnophis > Thamnophis sirtalis. Next base: position 55,381,056 of record NW_028261390.1, on the reverse strand, counting down.
AATAGATTTTGAATTCCAGCCAAGATATTTTGGAATTTTAAGGTTTCCTCATCTAAGTATTGACCCATCTTTCCAAAACAGAAGAGAGAAGGGGAAAAAAACCCAATAATGACTGCTAGTCTAGTCTTCCAGGCCTCTCTTAGCTTTTATTTTAAGTTGACTTAAACACAAGTTCTTTTATGCTCTTCAAAGGGGAATGGTTCTGTTCCCCCTTTTCTTTCTTTCTTTCTCTGCCAAAATAGTTCTCAGAGGCACCTGTGAAAACAGTCTGTGCCCTTGGTTTTTTTATCAGTTTCTGTAAACAAGTTGCAAACCCTTCAGCTGCAAAGTTGGTGAAGTCAAATAAAGATAGAGATACGTTGTTTTAAAAAAAACTCCGACTGGCAGTTAATTTTCACCTTTTGTAGGAAACAAAGTTCTTTAGATTGCTTTTAGTGTGATTTAATAACAAGTAGTAGGAAGAATTGTTAAAATAAAAAGGAAGGTTTTAATCCAGAAGTCAAAATATAAAGCAACAAGAAGCAGAAGAAAAAAAACACAATTCATTCATTTTTAGAGGAGAAATGGAGAACGTGATCAATCCACAAAAAATAGTTACAATGACAAAGGGGAAAAAATCTTTCCACAGTGATCCCATTAGGATTATTTTTGCCGCTCAGTTCTTTTGTTTAAGGATCAATTTGGCTTTAAGGAAACATTTCTTTGTGCAGTCTTTAGCAAAATAGAAAAAATACCTCACCAGATGGACTCACTTTCTCTTTTCACTTCCTTCCTTAGGGAGCGTCCCAACTTCATCAGCCTAGGGGCTGCCTATTCACTGCAGGCTTGAAGCACTTCCCTTGGGTCTATCAGGGATTTTGCAATATCCCTGAGACCAGCAAGGCTTTGTCTTCCTGATCACTGTCTCAATGGACCCCCCCCAGTGGCAAACGTGTCAACGGCAGTCTCAGAGTATCGAGACCACACATTGTAATGTTGCGACGTGGTTCCTCCTTCCCACCACCATGTTCTTCACGTGTGCACATCCCATTGCCTTGCAAGTCCGGCTTGCTAGCTGAGGGGCATCAAAAACTCAGGTCAGCTTGCCTTCTGGAGTCTGGATCAGCTGCTGTGGAAGGTAAGCAGCCCAAACAAAGAGGTGGTGGTGGTGGAGGGAGCAGGGCTACGGCTGGAGCTGCTAAAGGAAGGGAAATGGGGGTGACTGGTGAAGGGATGGTGGGGCAGTGAGTGGATGGCAGCTCTGGGGCAAGGCCAGAGTCAGGAAATGGCACATTCCCTCACCTGGCCGAGGCAGGTCATCCCTTGGGCCCCCAACCCAGGGTGAGCAGGCAGCATGCTTACCTACCCTTGGGGAGCTGAGCAGAGCAGGTGAGGTGCATAGCTGGGCTGCGTGGTGAAGCAAGGGCATATATAGGGCTCGGATGGCATGGTGAGCATTGAGCAAGCAAGTGAATGTTGAGTGAAAGTTGGGTGGGTGGGGTGAGTGAACATCATGTGTTGAGCAGGGTGAGTGAGTGGTGACTGGGCAGGATGAGCAAGCAGTGACTGGGTGGGTGGGATGAGTGAGTGGCAAGCGGGTGGGCAGGGCAAGCAGTGAGTGGGTGGGCAGGGCAAGCAGGCGACCAGTTCAGGGGCCTGGCTGGCCAGCCATCACTACCAGTTCACCGACATTAACCAAATTTCCGCCACCGATTCATGTAAACCGGTGCGAACCAGCTGAATATTACCCCTGTTCTAAACCCTTGCCATCCTAAAACCTGGGAAACCACACAATGATCCAGCAAGCTACTGCTATATAGTTCTGTTGAGCATTTGCTTTAAACTTCTGGAATGATTTCTTTATTACAGAATATATTAGAATATATCAGAATATGTTGATAGGGTTGCCTCTTCACTTGTAGGCTGGGTTCCACACCAAGAGAAGCTGCTTTGAGCAAATTCTAGTTCTTACTTCATTTATTGAAGCTGGTTTCCAGAAAGGACTTCCATGGCTTTTATTGATTTGACTGCAGCTTATGACTCAGTGTGGATTGATGATGTGATACTCAAGCTAAAGAAAACTATTCCGTGTCTTAAAGTAACAAGGCTTCTGAAGAACATGTTAAAAAACCAATACTTCCAGGTCGCTATAGGAGGCACCCAGTGGTGGGCTTCAAATTTTTTAAAAACTAATTCCCTGCCCTAATGACTGGCTGGGTGGGTGTGGCTGGGTGATCATGTGACTGAGTGATCATGTGACTGGTTGGGCATAGCCACCTCGACATCACTTCTTTGCTTGGAAAAATATATACCAAAAGATAGTTTACTATTTCGTGCATTCAATACTTAAATAAGAACAATAAAAGAGGTACACAAATACTTACGTGAGAATAAAAGTATTATTCAGCTTTAAGGTATTTCCAAATCGCTGTGTCATTGGCCTCCTCACTTTCACTTTTCTTCAGTCTTAACCTCCGAGCATCATCGGCTGTGTGATGTGCCTGCAACCATTTTTTTACTGTAGGAATACGGTCCCATTCTTTTAGAGGTAGGCCAATTACACTAATGGCCATTAGGTTTGTTATGTTGGAAAGTTGGATGACTTCTGCTCTCTGAACATATGATATTCATTTTAGAAAAACCCCTTTCCACTTCTGCTAAATTTACAGCAATTGTTCTGACAATATTTTTTAGCTTTTTGAATATTGGCAGGAATTGTATATTTCTGGGAATCTTTTAAAACATTTCCCACAAAATCTCAATAATCATGAATATTAATTTTGTAATTAAAGATATCACAAAATGCAAGCAGTTGTTCTTCAGTTGCTTTCCATGGAACCACCACTTCTTCAATATTCCAGTAATCTGGATCAAAAAAATTGAGGAATTATAAATTAGCCCTGTCTTCCAAATGGCTACCTGTTTTTAAATGTTCACAGTCCATTAGTATTTTTTTAAAAATTCGTTACAATGCTTTCTAAAAGTCTTTCCTGAGGAAGACTAACAAATCAATGATTTTGTACAAATTTTATATTTTTGAAGGTTTCTGAAGGAATTAATCCATCAATTTCTTTTGTATGCACCCTTTTCCTTTCTAAGCATTTCAAATGCTATAATTGATCTTATCACTAGTTTTTCAGCCCATTTGATGTCTACATTTCTTGCTTGCAGTGCATTTGAAAGAAGATAAATTTCATTTAGAATGTCAATCATCAATGCCAAATCAGTCATAAAATATATATTTTCAGGATGAGGAGCCATAACTAGGTACTTTTCATTTGAATGAAAATAGTGATGTAGCACTGGATGAGTGTGCCATGCAGACAGGGCTGACCTTAAATTACAGGCAGCCCATCTTGGTCCCAAAACTCTTATCAATCTTTATAATTTCAATCCCAAATGGTTCAAATATTTTGAAAAGTTCAGCTTGATTCTTATTGGACTGATGAAAAATAGTGTAAAAACAAGTTGGAGGTGATGGTTTAAGCAGTGCCATATTATGATGTTTGGAAACTCTTTTGCTATAAGAAGAAAGTGTAATTTTGTAGCAACAGAGAAATAGAGAAAGCGAAACTTAAACCTGTCTTTGAGGCAACATGGCACGGTGAGAGCTTCTAGGGAGAGGCTGTTTGTATAGGCTGTTTGGTTTTGTCCCTCTGTAACTGTGGAAGAAAGAGGGAACTTTCTTTTTTGTTCGAATGGAACTGGAACATCCAAATTGGACTAGAACCGATATACAAGAAGAAATTGTGGATTTAAAATTGTAATGAACTGAGATACAAATTTAAAGGGAGAAAGCTGCAAATTGTTAACTGGGAACTATGGAAGGGTGGGAATTTGAAGAAATATGTGAGATTATGAGAAACTTGCAGGAATCATTAAAGCTGAAAAGAGATGATAAGATAGAAAAAGTATTAGAAGGGAAGAAAAACAAAAAACAGATAAATAACATCACAGGGTTTGGTAGAGTTATAGGAAAAAAGAAAAAGGAGGAGTATGTCCCACCAAAAAAGGGAAAGGGGAGAAAGAAAGAAAGAAAGAAAGAAAGAAAGAAAGAAAGAAAGAAAGATATAGAGAAGAAAGAAGAAAGGAAGCACACCACAGGGGAAAAACATAATAATAAAAGAAGGGGAAATAGGGTGAAGAGACAAAAGAAAACATTGATGAGGGCACACCGAATGGCACAGCAAAAAGGGATAAAAAAGATTTGGAAGGGAGGATTTCTATAAGAAAAAGAAAAAGCTTAGAGACTGAGATAAAAGACTCACTAGAAATATGTGGAAAGGATAAGGAAAGAAAGAGAGTTGATAGGAGAGAGGAAGAAGGGGATTATATACATAGATAATATTAGTAATGATATTTACAGGAAACAAGTGTGGTTAACTGAACAGATAGTTTTCTTTTTTCTCCCTCTTAAGTGGAGAAGATATCCGATACGTGGGGATTATTAAAATGGGAACTGAAATGAGAATAATTAACTGAAACGTTAATGACAGAGTTAAAAATCTGGGTGCTTAACGATATATAACTATGTAAAATTAGTATGAATTTAGTGGGAAACCTGAATCCGGCTCACACTTTGTCCAAAAAATAGGCTTGGGGGAGGGGGGAACCAAACAATGGAATTTTGAAATACGTATTCCACTAAAAAGAGGATGTATGTAAAATCATAAACATGAAAGATGTTTATTGGAAATGTAATTATCAATACCAGCAAATATTAAATGAAGTGTGCTGAAATACACCATGAAAATTAATTGGAGACAGTGGAAAAGAAAGGTAGAGGTAAGGAGAAAGAGAGGAGACAGGAGAGGGGGAAATAGAAGGGAATGGAGAAGTGGGAGAGAAAGAAGGAGTGGAAAGAGAGAGGAGAAGGAGAGAAGATGAGGAAATAGAGAAGATAAGGATGGTAGAGAGAAGAAAGGAGGTAGGGAGAGGAGATAGGATGGCATTGAAATGGGATATAATACGGTGTATTGAAAGCAGAAGAGCAAATGACAGCTGTTCTGGGTTGAGGGAATGATATAATAATAATCAGATGTAATGGTATACTTGTGGTTATATATATGAAATTAAAATAAAATAAAAAACTTTTTTCAAAAAAAGAAGCTTTTTGGGGGTGATCTCTCTAAGGCAGCAAAATGAAGCAGTTTGTCTGGCAGCCATCGTTTTGTTCCCGCCTGTTTGTGGATGGGGACAAAATGGCAGCTGCATTTGGGTCACCGCCACATGGCCCAGGGACAAACTGCTTTCATTTTAACAAGCTCTGCAGAAGCTTTCTGCAGCATTCAGAAGCTTCTGATGACTTCTGTAAAGCCGCAGAATGAAATCTGGCACCTGCCATTTTATCTCCATCTATTGGGGATGGGGGGGACGATGACAAAATGACTGCATTTAGATTGCTACAGCGTGGCCCAGAGATAATAGCCTGCATTCCTTCCACAACATGAGATCTGGAGAGCTTCAGAAGTTAGATGTGGGGCATGATAGTCATATGGGAAGGAAGCCCAAGCTCTGCAGGCTTCTGGTGGGGTGGGGGTGGGGTGTGGAAGAGAAGTGGGAAGACACTGCAGAGATTCCATGGTGGATCATGTGTGAAGAACCACAGAGCTGCTTCAGCCATCGTAATTTTGAAATGGGATCATAAGTACCTTTTTGGGGGGGATCTGCCATAATTTCAAATGTTCATTAAATGGCCTGTCATATCTCGAGGATTATCTGTATGCTGTATAATAATCCCTAAATTACTGTTGTTTCCAAAAATTAGCAAGAAACTTATGCTCCACCTTCATTTTTTCTATTAGTGTTGAACAAGGCTACATTTTCTCATAATTTTTTCTGTCTCACGGAAAGCCAACAATCCTTTATTATAACAAAGATACAAATTCGATCAAGCTCTTTAGGATACCACCTGGACATTAAAGGTTTTGGCAAGTAAGTCTGGAATAGTTTTGATTCAGCCACATGGAAGTAATTCATTCATTCCCCTTGCAGAGCATGAGTCAGACCTACAAATATGCTATACCTCAGGGTGTCTGCAGTGACTTCAGATTTTCCCAAAATGACAAAACATGACATCTTGATGCAAGCTGTGTTCCTTCAATATTGGGTGTGAAATGGGGTTTACAGCACAACATCACAATATGTATGTTCTCATTTGCCATCGTTTGTTCTTTTAAGAGATTCTCAGAATGAGCTTGTTAATTATAAATGAAAAGTCTAACAGATCATGTTCCGGCTTTACAAACATTAACCCAAAATATAATATTTTATTGCACTAACATCAGCTTTCTTAACCCCAAAATCTGAATGGAATGGGATAATACTTAGCAAAGAAAATGTGGAGTTTGTTGTTGCTCATCTTTAACATTTAAAGATCAAGATTGACGATCACATAATATAATCTCTCTTTTTTGCTAGCATTGGTTTATTATTTATAGAAAACTGTGTTTTGAATGAGGACCAAGCATATTGATAACATTCACCTTATCATGCCAGTTCTGCAATCATATTTGTCCATTTCCTCCCCAGTGACATATAATCACAGCATCACCTTGCCATCACTGTTTTACTGCTATTGTGTTAGCACAATGGTTAGATGTCTCTAGAAGTTGTAAGTTGTTATTGGGAAAACAGCAGTCATTGTCATCAAGTTCTAATTCCCATTAATAATATTTACTTATCTATTTTAGTAAGAAACGGAGTAGTTAATCATTTCCATATGCCTTTAGGTTTCTAACTTCTGTTTCTGCTGGTTAGCCATCGATAAAACAAATCTCATGTTAAAAAGTATTCAGTTTCTTCCTTCTCCTTAATTTTGAATGTTAATCTATCCATTTCTGCACATTCTAATATTTTCATCTGTAGGGCTCTCTTCATTTTTCCATTGTTGTGCAAATACAATTCTAGCTACAGTTAACACATGTAAAATTAAATCTGTATTCCCTTTGTTATATTTTTCTGGTAGAATACCCAACAAAAATATTTCTGGCTTTAGTTCTATGTGTTGCTTTAATATTTTTTTCCAACCATGTGTGCATGCACTTCCTGAAAGGGAATAAAGTCCCTTTCCAGGTATGGACTGATCACAAGAATCTGGAAGCCCTAAAGACCCCAAGGAAAATATCTCCAAAGCAAGCCCTCTGGGCCCAGTACTTTCAGCAATTTAACTTCATCCTCTGCTATTTAATAGCAATAGCAATAATAATAATAATAGCAATAACAGTAGACTTATATACCGCTTCATAGGCCTTTCAGGCCTCTCTAAGCGGTTTACAGAGTCAGCATATTGCCCCCAACAACAATCCGGGTCCTCATTTTACCCACCTCGGAAGGATGGAAGGCTGAGTCAACCCTGAGCCGGTGAGATTTGAACCGCTGAACTGCTGATCTAGCAGTCAGCCTGCAGTGCTGCATTTAACCACTGCACCACCTTGGCTCCTATTTGCCGGGGGTGGGGCTTCTTGGAAGATTCTTTGTCCAGACTGCCCCAATATAACAGTGCGAAGACAGAAGTAGTTAAACCCACGTTCCCCACATCACAAATAGTAGCACGGGTCACCACAAGATCGCAAGCGAAAGGGGACTCTCCTGTGGACAACACCATCACTGTAGCTTTTAAACAGGCCCTAAAGAAGGATGAGTGGTTCTTCAAACACAAAAAACCCTTGCTACATGCAAGACAGACTACCATGGGTGGGAGGCAAACTCTATGTCTCAGCTAGCAAAAGACTAAAAACCATCCAGGACTCCAAATTGACAGGGCTTTTGGGTTTTTAAAAACTCTGCACTTCCTGAAAGGACAATTTTGGTGGCCATCCATTAAAAAGGACATTGAAAGTTATGTTGCCAGCTGCCCCACCAGTGTAGTGGCAAAATGCAGGCAGAGAAAAATTCTTGGTCTCTTGCAAGGAAAAATTTCTGGTCTTCTGCAGCTGGTAGCTGATCCTTCAGCACCCTGGAGAGAGATTTTTATGGATTTTATCATATAACTCCCAGACAGCTCAGGAAATTAATTTGAGTAGTGTTGTCCTTTTTTCAAAAAAGATCCCATGCCAGAAAATCCCAATGGCCAAAGCACTAGCAAAACTGTTCTTATTTCAAATATACTGCTTACATGGTGCTCCACACCATATTATATCAGATTGGGGGGGTCCAGTTCATCTCCAAATTCTGGACCTTTTCTGAACCTTTTGGGAACTGACCAGGGCCTCAGTTCTAGTCACCATCCTCAAATGATGGAACGTGTTAACTCAGTTCTGGAACAGTAGCTCTGATGTTTTATTAACTACCAACAGGACAACTGGACAACTGTTGCCATTTGCAGAGGTAGCACACAACAATTCAGTGCACACCACCATTCCAAGTAGTCAAAGGCCAAGAATTTAACTCTATGCCTGAACTACCCACTACTTGAACCAACAATCGCCTCCCTAAAGGATTGAGCAGATTGAGGGGATCCACAAGCTAATGACCACCTGGGCCATGGTCCACAAAGCCCTAGATGAAATGAAAGCAGCCTACAAGGTTCAAGCAGAGAAAAAGAGAGTGGAACCTAAACTATTTAAAGCTGGGGATCAGGTCTACCTTTCCACTTGGTTCTTATAGTCCATGCAACCATCTAAAAATCTTATACCAAAATTTGTAGGACCATTCTCTATTACCCACATTATTAACCTGGTCAAAGTGGAGTTGCAATTACTCAAGTCATTGTGGCAATCATCTATTGCAGCCTATTAAAACCCAAAGTGACTTTGGTCTTTCGATCCGCGCCCCTGCCTTACCACAACCCATTATGGCGGAGGGCGAACAACACTTTGAGATTAAATAGATCCTTGATTCAAGAAGACACTATGGGTCCACCCAGTATTTAGTGGCCTAAGAAGACCTTCCCGCAACTCAAAATGAGTGAGTTAACAAAAAACACATTAGAGCCCCTAGATTAATAAAGTGCTTCCAACAACTTTATCCCAACAAACCTAACTAATTATTCTTATTAGTGTCTTTCCCTTTATTGCCCTTGCCCAGGTGGTCTTTCTCAGGGGGGAAGCATGTCAGGTCCCATTGATTTGTATCCATTCTGCCATTCTGGAAGGAGGGAGAGGATTCAGGATACGCTTGCATGAGGTTTTCCTTTGTTATTTTTTTTCTGCTTTGATGTAACTTTGGGCTGTTGGGGGTGGAGAAGAATGTGACTTGGGCCATTTGTTTTGTCTCACCACCAGAGGAGCAAGATTGTAGCACATGGGAACTGCCTGTTATCAGCTTCTCAGCCTGAAGTTGTCACATCTTCGCACCTTTTGAATTGGCTCAAAGATGAACTGGACATTGGGAGGGGCCTCAAAAAGAGTGGTTTAACCTATAATGCTCCAATGTGCACAATTCAGATTCTGCCTATACTTTCTCTGCTATCACTGTCTTCCAATAAAAGTTCCTTTTGAAATGCCATTCATTTCAAGAGTTCTGCTTTCTTGACAAAGTTGGCAAGGAAGGACCTTACATCTACCTTCTTGGAGATTTAATATTTTTATTTTCTTTTCAGTGACCATTTGGAGAAGTGAAAATAGACTTCTTTGCATGTAAAGAACAGTTGTCTGGGAAATATTGATTTCTACTTCAGTTATTTCAACTGGCTCATAAATGGATTTATCCAGATGCCAGTTTCAAGTTCAGTAAAAGAAGTTCAATGGAACAAACTCTTATTAACTTGTCTGAAAGTTAATTCAAGAATACTTAGAATAATTTCACTTTTAACAATTACAATGTGTACAAGCTTTCATGGTAAGCTTTAAAGAATATAGGGAATTTGGAAGGTAATGCATAAATAAATTTTGTAACAATTAATCCAAAGTTGTTATGACTGGGAACAATAATAAAATATACTATTAAACATTTATGTATATGTGGTTAAAGTACAATTTTGGCCAGAATGAGTTATATCAATATGCAAAATGAATGACATTGATATGTCATTTATATTCAATGTGATATGGTCAAGATATACAGTACATATAGGTATCTGTTCTGACCCCCCTCGTTCCACACCAAAGCACACTCCGAGCCAGAGATAAATTACAGCATTTAATGAACAGACAAACAGGTCTTTGGCAGCAACCCAACACAGACAAGCTTGGGCAGCAATAAACACAGATAAGGCTTGGCAGCAATCCAGCCTGCCAAGCTCATACACAGTTCTCCGACATTCAATTCTGTGTTGACTTCTGCAAAGAGGGCATGTGCACAAGTAGCCTTTTTATAGTCTGAAGAGGAGCCTAATGACCATCAGCTGAGTGCAATTACCTCCTGTAATTACATAATTGTTCCTGACGCCTAGTAGCTCTTCGATGGCGTGCATCCGGGAACAACTCACTACTGGCATCCGGCTCACTCTCCCTTGTCTCCTCCCAACTGGTCCAAGGCTCAGGTGCCTCCTGGTGGCCAACCTGCCTCTCTGCGCCCTGTTCGGAGTCAGAACCCTGTCCAGGGTCCTCCACATCCTCCAGAGCCAACTCAGAGGGCCCCTCGCTGTCGGAGTCTGGTGGCAGCTCCAATGGCTCCTGCTGGGCCACAACAGGTATCATATTTCTTATTTCACAACAATGTTCCTCAACCTCAGCAACTTTAAGATTTATGGTCTTCAACTCCCAGAATTTCTCAGCCAGCTGTTCTGACCCCCCCTTGACGGCTCGTTAACAAACGCAGACAATTAAACTTAAAAGGACTTTTCTTTATCAGTTTTCAGTTCAAACTGGCTTCGAGCCCAGAAAATAACAGAAATACAGTCTTTGGAATTGGAATTTATTGCACTTATATGCACTTATTGCACTTATTTGATCAGATAACGTAATGAAAACAAATCTTTCTTACGGCAACTCAATTTGAACAGAACGAAAGCAAAACATTTCTTCCAAAGTCTCTCTCAATCAGGGTTACAGACATACAGAGCACTTATCCAAGTGAATCTTACATAAACCACGACTGATGATCAAACAATGTTGTACAAACCAAACACGGAACACATGAAGGAACATTGACTCCAGCGACTGGGGCGTGGCAGTATCCCTCCTTTTATTTCCAAACTTCGTCCCACAAGCCCCAGCTGCATACTGAATTTTGTATCCTGAAAAAACTATCAGCAGAACTGCTGAATCACAACACTGAATTTTGTATCCCGAAAAAGCTCTCAGCAGAACTGCTGAATCACAACAGCCAGCATACTTAAAGTTGCTGAGGTTGAAGACTACTGTTCTATAGAATTCTTCTAGCAATTGGCAGCCTTCCCATGTTTCTGCTGAACCCTGAGAGTAGATATCAGGAACAAATTATTCCATAATGCTCTTTGAAAATTACTTTTATCTGAAGAACAACTGTTTTTCACTGGAGCCAATAAAAGCTTTAGCTGTGATGTTGGTCCTCACCCTCTTCAAACTGCAACAAGTTGAAGTTTATAGCCCCATGTCCTTTTCAGAGTCCCAAATAACAGAGCAGAATAACATAATTAGAAGAGACCTTGGAGATCTTCTAGTTCACCCTGCACAAGCAGGAGACCCTATAGCATTCCAGACAAATGGCTGCCTAGTCTCTCTTGAAAGCCTCCAGTGATCCCACAGCTTCTGAAGGCAAGCCATTTCACCGGTTTATTATTCCCATTGTTGCAAAATTTCTTGTCTTGTTTTCTGGTGCTTTGGAAAATAGGTTGACCCCCTTTTCTTTGTGGCAGTCCTCAAATATTGAAACACTGATATCATGTCACCCCTAGTCCTTTTTTCACTAAATTAGACAAACCCAATTCCTGAAACTGTTCTTCATATGTTTTAGCCTCCCCCGCCAGTCAATAAAGTCATCTTTATTGCTCTTTTCTGCACTCTTTCTAGAGTTATTTATTTATTTATTTATTTATTTATTTATTTATTTATTTATTGTCACAACCTTAAGGGTATGGCTCGCTGATGAGAGCTAAATAGCTTGAAATAGATCTATACTAGTCTCCCTTTATTTATTTATCAGCACAAATAAAAAAACACATATATAACAAAGGCAACAGTAAAAATATTGGGTTTCTGTCGTGATGGACTCTTGTGACGAGCCGAATGACAGATGATGGAAGCAGTTAGCTTCCTGCCATAATTGGGGCTTACCAGGGGTTGTGACTCTAAATATATACCTTCTTCCCTGGCTGGCTGATAAGGAGTCGAGCTCTGTGGCTCAATGGTTACACATCTGCCTTAAAGGCAATACAGCACAGGCTCGATTCCCAGTAAGGGTATGGCTAGCTGATGAGAGCTAAATAGCTTGAAATAGATCTATACTAGTCTCCCTTTATTTATTTATCAGCACAAATAAAAAAACATACATACATACATACATACATACATACATACATACATATATAGTCTAATTTATACATACATTAAATTGGTTGCAAATAGATATATAGAATTGTATAGAATTATATACCGGTATATCTATATATAGATCTGCTTTGCAAGGGGGGAAATTATTATGGCTGCAATATATTTATCAGTATTCAACTAGGAATATAGGAATATGTGTTTGTGTCTTTTATAAATGTTTATTAAAAACATATTTAAAAAAATTATAAATGTTTTGTCTAATTTTGTTTTGTTTTTGCAACATTTCTTATTTGGGAGGTTGTATTTCTGCATAAAAATATTATGAAAAAAAATCACAATCTGGATTGGTTTCCTGACACATATCATTCTGTTTTTTTTTAAAAACCCTTACGTTTCAAAAATAGTTTTCACCAAATATCTCCCTGTTGCACAGCACTCACATTGCTATGCTTTTTCACTTTATGTCTTTATTTAAACCTATTCTTCTTCTTTTTCATCTTGTTTAAAGCTTGCTCCTTATTAAAAAGACCGCTTAGTAAATTATGTCTATACAATTATTTTACATGGGAAGTTGGATTCTAAAATAGAGAGAATGCTGGGAAATGCAATGGGTATAAATGAATATGTTCTATGCAGTTATTTTTGTATTACTGAGACAGATTGCGTCATGCAAAATAGCTGTTCCCATGGCAACAGTTGGTGACTCATAATAGTTATGTAGAAACCCAGTAAGTGGTTCATCTTGGTTGTTTATATGCTGCCTACATACATTTTAAATTTCTTTTTTTTTTAATTCTCAAGAGCTGGAGGTTCAATATAAGTGAACCCGAATCACTTAGAACACAAATGAATATTATAATCTTCTTTTCAGAAAAATAGCATGTTTCTATGTAGAAAAGAAAGGGATGTGGTGGCTGAAATGCTGAGCTTGTCAATCAGAAAGGTCGGCAGTTCGGCAGTTTGAATCCCTAGGGCCATATAACGGAGTGAGCTCCCGTTACTTGTCCCAGCTTCTGCCAACCTAGCAGTTTGAAAGCATGTAAAAATGCAAGTAGAAAAAATAGGAATCACCTTTGGTAGAAAGATGACAGTGTTCCGTGTGCCTTTGATGTTTAGTCATGCCGGCCACATGACCACGGAGATGTCTTCGGACAGCGCTGGCTCTTTAGTTTTGAAACAGAGATAAGCATCACCCTCTAGAGTCAGGAAGGACTAGCGTGCATGCGCGAGGGGAATCTTTACCTTTACCTATGTAGAAATGAGTTGCTGAGTACAACATGTATTTTTGCTTTATAAAGATTATCTAAAAATAGATAATAAAAAATAGGAACAAAGATAAGGTGAAGAGATAGCGCTGAAAAAGACAGACCATGTATATGGGGAATAAAGTATTTATTTGTGCATAAGGACAGTTCTGAATCAAATTAATATTAGCAAATGTAGTAAATGCACTTTAAATAAGTGAAGGGATCTAAGAAGTGGATGAATTTGTATTCAGAAATGCAAAAAAGATCTATAAATTCAATGTAATTATGAAGAAGTAACAAGCCTGGTTTATGTTTTTTGAAGAAAGAGAAAGATTACATTTTTGAAAATCCCAAGTCCAGCTTTCTTGGATGGAAGGACTCCAGCTTCCATGCATCAGTCAACATGGCTACTAGCAAGGAAGTTGTAATTTAAAATATCTGGTTTGCACCACATTTCTTTCTTGCTCCAGCCTTTCCAATCAGCTCTCTCTTTTCTTCTGATACAATAAACAGGTGGTTCTCAACTTATAACAGTTCATTTAGTGACCTTTAAAGTTACAATAGCAGTGAAAAAAGTGAGTTATGACTGTTTTCCCATGTATGGCGGTTGTTCTATGCTCACATGATCAAAATTCAGATGCTTGGCAACTGAAACATATTTATAACAGTTTCAATGTCCTGAGGTCATGTGATCACCTTTTATGACCTGACAAACAAAGTCAATGGGGAAGCCAGATTTATTTATTTATTTATTTATTTATTTATTTATTTATTTATTTATTTATTTATTACACTTATATACCGCTTCATAGGGCTTTCAGCCCTCTCTAAGTGGTTTACAGATTTTTAGCAAATTGAGTCAGCAAATTGCCCCCACAGTCTGGGTCCTCATTTCACCCACCTCGGAAGGATGGAAGGCTGAGTCAACCTTGAGCCGGTGAGATTTGAACCGCTGAACTGCAGATAACAGTCAGCTGAAGTGGCCTGCAGTACTCCACCCTAACCACTGCGCCACCTCAGCTCTTATTCACTTACCAACTGTGTCATTAACTAAACTGGAGTGATTCATTTAACAACTGTGTCAGGAAAGATTGTAAAATGAGTCAAAATTCACTTAACAAATGTCTCACTTAGCAACATAAATTTTGGGCTAAATTGTGGTGGTAAGTCAAGGATTACCTGTACTTCCCAGATATTGTTAGTTTCTGAATCAATAGCTTTATATCCTACCTTATTTCATCCTGAAACTCAAAGGGACTGTTCTGTATCAAGAACAAAGGGGAACAGACTGAGGCGAGGCTTGAGCGAAGGCTAACAGGTTTATTCAAGCTAACAGAGAATGCTAACAGGTGGCTGCTAAGCTAACAACAACAGCTGAGAGGTTCCCATCTGACAGCTCTTTTATACTGAACTGTCAGAAGGCCAGCCAATCAGAACTTGTGTTCAGTTGTTTGGCTCCCACTAGGGGAGTGGACCAGAGAGGAGACTGGGACTCAGCACTCCTTCCCACCTAGTTCATGCAGTCGTCATCCTGGAGATAGGCCGGGCGCCGTGAGGTTCAATTGCAGTTCAATTCTGTTTGGAGGAATGTGAGGTGCTTCAACAGTAACTCCTGGAATGGCCAGAGACTGCATTTCCATGCCCTCAGGAATCATCAGCTCTAGAACATAACCTGTTTCTGCTGGTAAGTCCATCCCATTTTGCACATTGTCAGGGTTATTGCTGTTGGCTAGCGCATTGTGGTTTTCATCTGTGGCTTGCATCCTATCAGACCCAGACTCGAGGAAGTGTGGGGGAAACCTTGAGACCCACTGGCTTCTAAGCTGGTCTATGTGGTGGCGCCACATTCTGCCATCTTCCAACATTACCCTGTATAAACAGGATCCTATGATATCTATTATTTACCTGGTAGCCAGAGGGTGGCCATTGTAATTCTGGACATACACTGAGTCCTCCATTTCGAATGTGACACAAAATTTGGCTACATTATGGCCTGATGTTTGTATGGCAAGGACAAAGACATAGAATAGATTCCATTGACAAGGCAGAACTATTCTATGCAGAATACCTTAGAGGGAAAGATGGGGAGACAGGAAAAGAAGAATCATTAATTGAACTACAAGATAATGGCCAGGCTGTGACTGAAAAAGAAGAAGGCCCAGTAGTGACACTATGGATACTAAAGAACAACGAGAACCAAGATCTACTAGAGCAATAAATCCTACCTATAAAGTATAAACATGGAGGAGAAAAAATTAATTTCAATTAATATAAATGGACTTAACTCAGCTATTAAAAGAAGGAAAACATTTCATAAATTAGAGAAATTAAAAGTGGATATAACCTGCTTACAAGAAGTACATATTAAAAAACAACAGGAACAATTATTGATACAACCAAAACTAGGGAAAATATTTACTACATTGTCACGATGCAAGAAAAGAAGAGTGGTTCTGTATATTAAAGACACAATTCTAGCGGAGCAAATCCACACAGATGAGGATGGAAGAATTTTAATGGTGGAAATTATGGACAATAATAAGAAAATACTTCTAATAGAAATCTATGCTCCAAATGACAGCCAAGATGAATTTTATAAAAAAAATACATATGAAAATAATTGAATTGGACTATGCTAATATTTGCATGATGGGAGACTTTAATGGAAGTCTTTAATGGACTTTAATGATTTATAATTTGGATTATAAATCACAAAAAGCAACAAAACAAAACAGAAAGACTCTTCCAAAATCTTCTTTCAAAATAATAGATGAAATAGATCTAAAAGATGCACGGAGAGAAAGAAATATTAAAAATAGACATTATACTTTTTTATTCAAATAGACACTTATCTTGGTCCAGAATTGATATGATATGGGTTTCAACGGAATTGATCGGTGATATACAGGAAATCAACATAGAAACAAGTTCTTGGGCAGACCACAATCCAATGACAATTAAGTGGAAAGGACAAAAGAGAAGATCTAGATGGACTTTAAATAATATTATATTAAAAGAAAAGGACTTTGTACAGAAAATGGAGAAAGAACTGGCATTCTTCTTCAAAGAAAATAAAAAAAGACACATCAATGCAGAATCTCTGGGACACAATGAAGGCCTATGCCAGAGGCTTGATAATAGGCTATACAAGGAAAAAAAACATTAAGACAAGACAAGCTTTTTAAAATACTGGATGATGACTACAAGAGTTTTGAAAAAGAGCTACAGATGGCCTCACAAAAAAAGGATATTAAAATAAAAATGGACATAATTAAACATAAAATGGGACTAATGGAAAAAGAGGAAAGCACAAAAAAATAGAAGTGCTAAACAGAATTACTTTGAAAATGCAAATAAATTAGATGGCTAGCATGCAAACTGAAAAAGAGAGAGAATCAAGAAAAATAATGCAATTAATAGATGAGCAAGGGCAAATTTGTCATGGAAATAGAGAGAAGAAAAAAATTATACAAGAATACTATGGAAAATTGTATGAACAAGAGAAGATAGAGGAGGAAAGAGTTAAACAATATTTGCAAAAAGCGAATTTACCCCAGATAACTAAAGAAACTGAAATGATGTTAGAAGGTAACATAATGATGATGGAATTAGTTGAAGCTCTTAAAAAACAAAATAATGGAAAAGCTCCAGGCCCAGATGGACTACCAGTGGAATTTTATAAGACTTTACAGGAATCGTTGTATCTCCCATTGTTAGAAGTTATGAATGAAGCCATGTCAAAGATGAAGATACCCAAATCTTGGTCAAAAGCATATATAACACTTGTGCCAAAGGAGGACGCAGAACAATGGTGGGTTTCAAATTTTTTTATAACCTCTTCTGTAGGTGTGGCCTGCTTTGTGAGAGTGGCTTGCCAGCCATGTGACAGGTGGGAGTGGCTTGCCAGCCATGTGACTGGGTGGGCGTGGCCAACTTATAAAATGTGGTGAAACTCACTTAACAATGCTCTTGCTTAGCAACCAAAATGTTGGCTCAGAAACTCTGGCATTTGAAGCACGCAAATCTTAAAGCTGTCAAGTTACAAGACCCTTGCATCCCTAACTCTTTAGAAAAAAAACCCCAGGGGTGTTCAAACTTGACAGTTTTAAGACTTGTGGACTTCAACTCCCAGAATTCCTCCTCTCACTCTTCATCTTGATGATGTGCGGATGGGCAGGGGGGGGGGAGCTGGAACCAGTTCCAAACGGCATTGTAGATTTGTGGAACCTCTTCTATAGAAGAGGTTAGAACTGGCAGGAACCCACCCCTGACACAGACCCACATTAAATTAAGAATTATAGACCAATTTGCTTACTAAACTCAGATTATAAAATATTTGCTTCAATACTGGCAGAAAGACTCAAAAGATACTTAAATAACTTTATTCATCCTGATCAAAATGGATTTCTGCCAAAGAGACAAATTAAAGACAATATGAGAATAATTCAGGACACTTTGGAATATTATGAAGCACATTCTGAAAAACAAATGGCGTTGATATTCTTAGATGCACAGAAGGCCTTTGATAATGTGAATTGGTGTTTTATGTTGCTGCAGTTGGAACCGATGGGCTTTAGCAAGAAATTTATTCAAACTATACAAACCATATATCACAAACAAACAACAAAGATAATGATAAATGGAGAATTGACAGATTCCATTGATATAGGGAAAAGGACAAGACGAGGTTGCCCACTATCATCCTTGCTGTTCGTGTTAACATTAGAAGTTTTAAATAGAAACATTAGAGAAGATAAAGACAGAAAAGACATATTTTAAATTTAGACCCAACTGGCCCCTTGGACCACTCCCTCCACACCCAGTTCAAACCCTGTGCAAGAGTTCGGTCTTTCGTTGGGTGACTTCGCTGGAGGAGAAAGGGCCAACCTCAAGGCAGTCTATTAGTAGGACTGGAGTCTCAGGGGTCAGATCGGCAAGCAGTTCTGGTAGCGCACCAGCTGAGGCCATCAACATGCCCTAACGTGGTATCTGGTCGATGAACAAGGTGATAGCTGTAGGCCACAAGGAAAATAGTCCAACGAGTCATTCATGGTGACAGAGATGCTGGGGTAGGCTGGTCCCCAGCCAACAGGCCCAAAAGTGGTTTATGGTCCATGATGATTTCAAACTCACGGCAATACAAGTACTCATGGAATCGTTTTATGCCAGCTACTGCAGCCAGAGCCTCACGGTCCAGTTGGCTGTAGTTCCGCTCAGCAGCTGACAGGGTCCTTGAGTAGTAGGCGATAGGTGCCTTGGTTCCATTGGGCATGTGGTGGCTGAGGACGGCCCCAACGCCAAACTGGGAGGCATCACAAGTCAGCACAAGTGGCAGAGTATGGTTGTACTGAACCAGGAATGTGTCTGCTGACAGCAATCTTTTTACCATGGCAAATGCGGCAGCTTCAGCTCTGCCCCAGGTCCATTTCGCCTTCTTGCTGAGGGGCCAATGCAAGGGCTCAGCAATAGTGGCTTTCTGTTTGAGAAAGATGCTGTAGAAGTTAAGGAGTCTGAGGAACGCCTGTAACTCGGTCTGATTGTGAGGTGTAGGGGGCATCCTGGATTGCTTTATTTTTTTGTTTGTGGGGTGAATTCCAGAGCTATCAATCAGGTACCCTAGAAATTCAACCCTAGGAATATTGATTTGGCATTTTTATTTTTTGAGGCAGAGACCCTTTTCCCTAATTCTGGTCAAAACAGTCCTGAGTCTTTTGAAAAGTTGAGGCTTGTTTGCAGCCAATAACAAAATGTTGTCAAAATAGGGGATGACTCCTGGTATCCCCTGCAAAAGCTGTTCCATGACACTTTGGAATAGTCCAGGGGCAGTACAAACGCCGAATTGTACCCGGGTGCATTTAAAGGCACCCCTATGAGTCAAAATGGTTTGGGCCTCCACCGTGGCGCCATCTACAGGCAACTACTGGTATGCCTGTGCCATATCTAATTTAGTGAACACCATTCCCGGGCCAAGGGAATGTAATAGGTGCTGTACAATGGATAAGTGCTTTGTTTTAAAGCTTTATTTATTGTGCACTTGTAATCTGCGCAGATGTGGACAGACCCATCAGGCTTGACCATGGTCACTATAGGGGTCTCCCAGCATGCGTGATCAACCAGCTCTAGGATTCCCTGGCCAATTAATTTGTCCAATTTGAAATCAATTTTAGGGCGGAGAGTGAAAGGGACTCTTCTGGGATTTAGCCTAATAGGGGTTATGTTGGAGTCCAAATTAAAAGAGATTGGAGTCCCTACATACTTACCTAGACTGGTGCTGAAGACATCCTCAAACTCCTCAAGGAGCTCCTTGGTGCTGCCGTCACACACGGCATTGATTCTGGTCACCCCCAGGCCCAGGGATTCAAACCAGTCCAAACCTAGGAAGCTCTGCAGGGATCCTCCGACCACTGTCACAGGAAGCAAGCTGTCAAAATACTTGAATTGCACTCAGAATGTGCCTCGGCCCAGAACCAGGATGCTGTTCCCCTGGTAGTCACTCAGGCGCAGGTCTGGAGCCTTCAGCTTGTGCCTTCATAGACTGGGGACAGCTTTCTTTAGTGTAGCCCAGGACATAATAGTCAGTGATGACCCAGTGTCAATTTCCATTGAGCATGGAGAACCGTCAAGGAGGATTGTGACACTCAGCTTTTTGTTCTGCGAGGTGCTTGCTTGCCCAACGGTGGTCTGGAAGGTCACATTGGTTTCTGCCCGGGCTGCTTTGGTCATGGTTGCCATGAGCCTCGTCTTGGTGGTTTTGGGTGTGCAGGTTGTCCCTTCAGTTGCTTTGGTGTTGCAGGGAATTTGCTTCTGCAGACTCTGGCGATGTGCCCCTTTTGTTCGTAGTGCTGGCAGATGCCGTCCCGGAAATGGCAGGCAGATCGCTGGTGGTTGCAAGATGGGAAACACATTTCAAATTTCCACACCGATTCTTTGCAGTCAATGAGCATGCAGTAGATTTTGTCTTCACTGTCTGAGGGTTCTGGCTCTGTAGTCTCGCAATGTACCTCTGCAGTTTTCCACACACTCTTTGAGCTGCTCTGCCTCTGCAGCGTTTCCATCAATTTGGTTGAAGACTCAGTAACCCTGGCTTCATCCAGGGCGATTTGTAGAGTGAGGTTTGTCTTGGCGAGCAACCTCCTCTGTAAACTAATGTCCTGAACACCGCAAATTATTCTGTCCAGCAAGCGTTCATCTAAGTCCCTGAACTCGCAGTAGGCCGCAGCCTTTCGAAGTGCGACAACTTATTGGTTGATCGTTTTACCTTCCTTCTGGTTGCAGAGGTTGAATTCGTAGCTCTGCACATATTTAGACAGCCTGGGAGCATAGTGTGTCCGCAGCATCTGTTGTAGGACCGACCAAGCGACCAACTGGATCGGCGTTGGTTTGGACAAGTCTTTAGCAGTCTCAAACATGTCTGGTCCACAGTAGCTCAGGAACATTGCTTTCTTTTGGCTTTCGGACAGGCCTAAGAGGTTGTTGGCTTCGAGGAAGCATTTGAACCTCATCATATATGAGTCCCAGTGCTCGGTGGCTGGGTTGTACGGAGCTGGTGGGGCGTGCATAGTCATCTTTTCTTGGCAAGCGGATTTGAATTTGCCACTTTAAGATGGCTGCTCAATGCCACGCTTCGCTCCAGGCTGGATGGACTCACTGGATTTTATTTGCTCTTTTTGGTGCCTAACTGCCTTCCAATCCCATCCTCGTCACCAGTGTTAGATAGGGTGAATGGATGAGGCAGACTCAGGCTTCAGCAACAAACAGTTTGTCAGATCCCTTATGTGATACTGCCATTCAATTCGGAGGAGGGTGGCCTTGGAGTTAAATTACTAGCAGTACCTGTAGCAACTGAGATTTACAACTGGTTTCCTGTCGCCGGAAAGCTGGAGGTCCCAACACCTCTGGAGGAATGTTTATGATGGCCATGTGGGATATCTTACTTTAATGTCAAACTAGAGATAGCCATGAGGACGTGTGTTTTATTCGACTCTCAGGGCAGAAGAGTTAAGGAAACATCTTCACACTTGTGTATTGGCCAGAATCTGCATTCGGACAAAGGGGAGGGGTCATTATCAATTTAATCCCACTTAAAGGGCTTCAGATGCTGCTTTGCCTCTAAAGGTTTTCCATTCTGCTTAATTAAAGGTTTCTTTTGAAATAATCCATTTCAAGAGTCTTTACTTTCTCATGTTAGGAGAGGAGCCATTACACAGCTCTTTATTAAGTGACAACTATGTACAATCCAACAAAGACTCTGTCTGGCAGCAGCCCTTTTATAGGGAGCTGTCAGACCATTCAACCAATCAGATTTGAATATTGTTCCCACCGGAACAGAGGACCTTGGTGGAAACTACCATACTGCTTGTCAGTATGTAACACAACTGTTATGGGGTTCAGTGGCCTTCAGCAACACATGATTACTGCCTGTCATATTGCTATTAAACATTATGGGCCTTCAGAAAAAAAGGGGTCATTTCTAATTCACAAGCATAAGGAGCTTGATTCCTTAAAGATCTAAATCAGACATAGATGAGCTAAGCACTCAAAGCCCAGATAGAATATCTATCAAGTTTGCTTTCTCCATTTCTGGGGTCAGACCTTAGAGAAGACTTTTAGATTGAGAAAAATAATTATTAATCTTTTTCCAAGTAAACTGTCTGAATTTCTGATATAAACTGTCCCTTAACTAAATCTGCTAACCATGGCAAGAAAATTAGGCAAGGGCATCCATTGGTTCTTAAACATTTTTTTTCTGTTGTTCATAGTTTATCCTGTAGCATCAGCTTGCTCCACAAATTCAGTGCAAAGTAAGAGTTAGTGGCTTTTAAAATGTAGCTTCTGTTTAAGGAGAAACAAAGTCACAATATTTTGAACATTTTGAACATCACCTCCATTTTAACCTTAAATATATTCTTAAGAATTTAATGCATATTTCAATATCCTTTTAAACTCAGTCAGATGCATTCAAGAAAATGTATTTCACATTATACACAATTCACTGTTCCTCTCATTAGTTTCCTTGGCATCTGTTTCTACCATGCCAATTTCATTTACAAGTCAGCAAATACATTGTCGCTTGAATAAAACTCCTGGAGGTTTTTAAAGGTCTTGTGGGAAACATTATGCCCTTTAAAAAAACAGTTCTTACAATGGCAATGTTCTTTATATTTTGAAAAGGAGTTGCAAGGAAATCTTTCAAGTACTAGTGGAAAAACATAGCAAAACCAAGATTGGGGGGTGGAGGGGGGCATGGAAAAAACTATGCTTTGAATGTTAACACCATAGCATCACCACCACTGTTATGCCATGTTAAGTCTAGGATAAAAAGGGAATTTCCTTGCATAGAGATGGTTTTTTATGGATTCTCTTTTTTTAAAAATATATATTTTATTATGTTTTTCATTCTATACAATCACATATTTACTGTGCTTAATCAGGGCATATAACATTGATTAATAAACACGGCCCTCACTTATATAGAAAATGCCCCCTACAATACAAACCCAATATACCACCATACACCCTCTTTCAACCCCCTCCAACTTTCATTCTTCCTTCTCACATACCCCTCTACTACCTACTTCCCCTCCCCTTCTTTCTAACCCTAACCCTATCACTCCCTCTAATCCATTCCCTCCCTCCCTTCTCCTCCTCCTCTCTCTCACCCTCTCCACCCTCCTTCTTCTTTCACTCGACTCTTTCCTTCGGTATATTTCTATTACCTTCCAGTATATTCGGTTTGTTCTGTTTTTGCACTAACATTAAAAAGCCACAGTATACAAATACAATCATGGAATTTAACACATATTGTATTTCCCCCCTCCCCCCTCGCCCTAAATCCCCACCTCCCTTCCCTCCCCCCGACTTCCCAAAGACCATACGTGGTATAACTTTTGGACAATCACAGTCTAAAATATCTCTACATTGAGCTCAGCTTCTTACTGTTACCCAAATTTTAAACAATTTAAATTGTTACTGATACTAAGCATAAGCTATCTGGAGTTTCTTAGTCCCATATTTACTTTTTATGTAATCTATCCATTTTTTCCAGTCTCGTTTATATCTCTCGTTTGAATGTTCTTTGAGATATGCTGAAATTTTGGCCATTTCGGCTAAGTTCATAACTTTCAAAGTCCATTCTTGAATTGTAGGTAAATCTTTCTTCTTCCAATACTGCACCACCAAGAGTCTTGCTGCCGTTATTAAGTACAGAACCAAATTAGTCTCTAGTGCTGTAAAGTCAATACATATACCCAGTAAAAACAACTGGGGGGTGAATTTTATCCTTCTTTTGAAGATGTTTTGCAGGATCCACCATATTTTTATCCAAAATGCCTTGACATTACGACATGTCCCTCCCTGGAAGAGAGGTTTTTTATGGATTCTCATCTCCATGTCTAAAAGTAGACGTGGAGATGAGAATCAAGATGCACAGAGGCTGCAGATGATATATGGAATGGGTGATAAAAATTCAAAATTAAATCCAAGTGAGATGTAAACTGGAATGGATCAGAATATATTAAGCTACATCCCACTAAACAGGGCAAATATTTACATCATTTTGCAACAAATCCAACTGAGTAATGGATTTCATTCCTCACATCTCCCTTTATATTTAAGGCAGGTTCTAAATCTCCACCTTCCTATTTACTCATGTTGAGGACAAAAATATAACAGTTATTATGACCAAATAAAACATTCGTTTTATTTTTCACTTCCAATTATCAACCATAAGCATGTGTAGATCCACAAGACAGATCTTTTGTACTATGCACTCTGCCAGTGCATATTTGTCAGCACTGTAAGTAAAATGTATATAAATATTCTTAATGAACTTATCCTCCATGTATCTGAAAACTTCAAATTGATGGCCATACCCACATAGAATATATTAAATTCTAATATTAAATTCTAATTATTAAAACTTAGTTGTACAAAGAAATATTTCCTGTTAACCTTTGCACAACCATCATTCAGATTTATAGAATGATCCTAGTTCCAAGCATGGAAGGAAAAAAAAAACATACTTCTTGCAATTATATTTTTTGCATCTCTATTTTGTTTCTCTAGTGTTTTTCTAAGCTAAAGAGCCTCATATTTTGTGGAATTGTTTCAGTTCCTAGACAATTTTTGTTGCCCTTTCTGGGCCTTCTCCATCTATACCACATTGTTTCTGAAACAACAATAAACTGTGTACAGTATTACATCTGTCCTAGGAGATATAATTCCTTTCATGCACATCTAAAATTCCTGCTGAATTGGGGGAAATGCAGTTGAGGGAAATGAAAAAAGAGAGAGAAAGCAGTCATCTTCCTTTCCTTCTCCAGCAACCGTACAACACTGCATAATTGTGATAGATGTAGGTAGGCTTGGCTAATATTGTTTTCCTAAGGCGAGGTTCTGGACAGGAGAAGGAAAACACAGTTATCCTTCATATGCTGCTACAGCTAGACAACTACCAAGACACCTGGAAAGTGAGATAGAGGAAAAGGATTAAGAGATCATTGATATAAAGGGAAATGGAAGATAAAAGCAGTGAAGTTCTTCACATCTTAGGCTGGAGAAAGATTAAATTAAAGCAGACATAAAGTGAGATTTGGACATTAAGTGTGAAACCTACTGGGTCAGGCTGGACAGCCTCTTAGAGCCCCTTTACTTCTATATTAAAAGCCACATAGACAGAGTTGGAGCTTGCAAAAGAAACAGGAAGCCAGTGCCTAACCACAAGATGTCCCTATGTCAAAAGCCTAAAAGTCCAAGGTTCAATTAAAGTTCGTAAATGACACGTACTCCATAAACAAAAGGAGAAGTAAGACCCCATCTCCTTATAAGGCTTTCTCCTCAAGGTAACCACTAAGAAATGTGTTAAGTATTTCCGTGTTGCAATGCTTTTGAGAATGTATAAGAATGCGTGCTTCGATAATGAAGGTTGTTTAGAACTTGTAATGCTAGCCATGGGCTCGCTTTCTGAACCTGGCTGCCAAATAAACTCTTTCTGTATCCTGACAAGTCTAAAACCTGTCATTTTCTGCAACAAAATGGCTGTGATGATCATCATGTATTTCAGGCAAACATTACATGTTTTCACATCTCTGTGTAATTATATTTCAGTAAGTTCTTCTCTTCTTGTTCCTTCCCATTCTGCCACATTTTTTTTCTTTTTAGGTTAAGCTTGATGAAATTTATTACCTAGCCTAGTGCTTAGATTGCTCTAAATGCTACACATGTCAATGGGATTAAGTTAAATAGGGTGGACAACAAGATAATGATGAGGAGAAAATACAATCCATAAAGAGTAGAACTGATGAGAGATTAACAAAAAATGGCTAATTAAAGATGGAGCTTCAAAAAAAAACCCCCATCCTGTTAAAAATAAGCATGGCATAGCCAGCATGCTACTTAAGGGTTAGGAAGATTTTAACCAGAGTAAAAAGAATGAGCAACTCAAATAAAAAAAAAGATTTGGAATTTATGAGGAATATGGTGAAGAAATATAGTTGAAGAATGGATTAGGTGTCGAGAAAGTTAGTTAGCAGACAAGCACCTTATACAAATGATACTTAAATGTGTCAATACCCTTTTAAAGAAATGCATTTTCATAGAAGCAGAAGAAAGGAATATGCCAGTACCATGTGCCAGTACCATGTGGATTATTTGCAATTACCAGGTTGATACATCATACATTACAGCAAAATGGTTGAATTTATGGTTCACCCTATGGGTCATAGCAAGGTTAAAAGAGTTATCTACCATGTTGTAAATAAGTAATTAAATAAAACATATCTGAGAGAGATTCTTTAATCATCTTGTGGCAAAGAGATTGTCATTCCACAAATTCTTTCACCCTTGCCTTTTGGATCAGATCCCTACATTTTCCATTCCTCTGATCAGAAATCTAGAAAGACTTTTCCAAAATGGATTCCTTTTCACTGAAACCCTACTACAGTGTTCTGATCCCCCTCATCCCACACCAACACACACTCCGAGCCAAAGATAAGTTACTGCATTTAATTAACAGACAGACAGGTCCTTGGCAGCAAACCGACACAGACAAGCTTGGGCAGCAATCCAGCATAGATAAGGCTTAGCAGCAATCCAGCCTACCAAGCTCACAATAATGTTCTCTGACATTAATTCCTGCGTTGACTTCTGCAAGAGGGCATGTGCACAAGCAGTCTTTTTATAGTCTGGAGAGGAGCCTAATGACCACCAGCTGAGTGCAATTACCTCCTGTAATTGAGTAATTGTTCCTTATGCCTATTAGCCCTTTGGTGCCGAGCATCCAGGAACAACTCACTGCTGGCGTCCAGCTCACTCTCCCTTGTCTCCTCCCCACTGGTCCAAGGCTCAGGCGCCTCCTGGTGGCCAACCAGCCTCTCTGCGCCCTGCTTGGAGTCGGAACCCTGTCCAGGGTCCTCCAATCCTCCAGAGCCGACTCATAGGGCCCCTCACTGTTGGACTCTGGTGGCAGCTCCAATGGCTCCTGCTGGGCCACAACACTACAATATGGCAACATTAAACATCTAAACATGATTTTAGATGTCACCACTCTTAGATGGAAGTGATGCCAATTTTACTGCAATTTGGCTGGTTATTGCTGATTGACTTATCAATAAAAGCTCAGTGTGGCTTTCTTGTTTCACTAGTTTTGTGTTATACATATCCAGAACATGCTACAGAAATACAGGCAAGATACAAATCCTTTTCATCACAGTGGGGCAATTTTAGGGGGGAAAGGAACACACTCAGCAATATTTGAATCAACCTATCCAACTAGGTATCCTTTAGATATGATGGGCTACAATTCTCATACATGCATACTTGACAACTGGATATTTTATAGGAATGTGTCAGAACTATTAAAAGCATTTTTGTGTCTTTCTTATGGTATAAAGCAATGTGGAGATAACTTTGATTAAGGTATGGATGGGCAATTAAGGGAGGAAAAGTGATCTTGCAATCTTAGAAAGCTTGATAAAGAAACTCAAAAAATACCTTGGTATAAGAGGGGGCAGAAGAAATCTCTATCAAACTTTGAAAATGCTGTTATTATATCCCACAACAATACAGTAGACTTCCTAAAATCATTATGTCTATTTCTATTGCTAGCTGATCTCAAAAGGCTATCTTCCTTTCTTGAAGATCTGTACATCTTTTCAGTATTATCTACAATCTTTTAGCTCTATCTTTGAGGCCAGGAATATAAAATATTAAAGAGAGGTACCATGTTCTTTGGACTATAAGACGTACCTAAATTTACAGGAGGAAAACAAGAAAAAAATAGTTTTGGGCCTCCGTGTGTTGTGGCTTCGCCCTCCCAGCCCCCCAGAAGCACACTGCAGTGCTCTGCACAGCCCATTTTCACAAAAAATGGGCTCGTTTTCACCAAATAAGCACCAATTTTTTGGTCTGCAGAGTGCTTCTGGGGGCTGGCCAGGGCAAAAACGCAACGGATGGAGGGCTTGGGAACCCAAAACAAGCCTGTTTTTTTGGTGAAAATTGGCCCGGTTTTGGCAAAAACAGGCCATGAAGAGCAGTGCAGAGTGCTTCTGGGGGCAGGGGAGGGCAAAAACGCACAGAAGGTTTGGGAGACCAAAACACCTTTATTCGGTCTATAAGATGCACCTAAATTTTCACCCACTTTTGGGGGGCAAGGTTTGTCTTATATTCCGAAAAATATGGTAAATGTACTTTGGATCCATCTTGTAACCAAGTCATGTATATTTAAAGTAATATCAGAATGCTTCTGCAATATATAACAGCAAAGAAAGAAAAAATTGGTTGAAAGTAAGAAAAATGATGATTTTGTCTCACTCACATTACACTGAATCTAACTTTAGCAGAAGTGGCACTCTTTACATATCTGCAATAAATCCAGTATGCTGATAGTTGCAGGATTATGGGCAATTTAGACCAATTCAACTACCATAGAATAGGAACTCATTATGTACGTATATTGGTTTCACCTTACCAAGGCTGGAGAAATGTGAAAGCATGGTACATGTTACACAACTTATGATATTCTCAAGATCTAGATAAAATATTGCTGGGACAACAATGGAAATAAATCCATAAAGCTCTTAAGAATCACATAATCACATAATAAAATCCTGGGTATACATCAATTCCTAGTCAGATTAATAAAAACTTCAAAGCTTCCAGATATTCATAGACCTCATTTGTAACAAGGCCTTTAACTCTGCTAGGACCTACGATAATTTACATTGCAATCACATGTTCAGGCAAGGAAAATAAAACAAAATCATGTTAGACTAAGCCAAACACTATTGATCTAGTCTAAAGAACAGATTGTCCAGTTTGTCGTTTCTGACTTGCTTGTGATTTAAGAATTTGGTCCTGTGGAATTATGCAGGAAACAGCATACATCCTCCATGTTTGTGAACATAAAGAAGAGGCTAAAGCAAAAATTTGCTATAGCAATGACTTTCAAAAATGTAGCAAGCTTATAGTAAAAGATTCCTGTTCCAGTATCTTTCTGCATGTGGAATATGGAAACCCAGAGCAAAGAAAGGATGGAAAGTCTGAATGGATAAAAGAAAAATGAAAGGGAAGAGTATGTGTATCTTTGCATTCGCAACCATGAGCACTATAGATAATTTTGATCATCTTTTTATTTATTTATCAAATTTAGAAACTGCCCAGCTCCCCCCCAAAAAGGGATTCTGAGTAGTGTACAAGTAAACTATAAAAACTATAGATAAATGTATGAGGAGGAAAAGATAGTTAAATGCGAAGTTAAGGAGGCAAGGGGAGGGTTTTCAAGGGCATTAACCAAGCCCATGTCTGTGTGCTCTTCTGTGAGCCCCAAGCAAGATGGCAGAATCAGGTTTTCAGACATTTCTGAAAAGCCAAGAGAGTGAGGAGTCCACCTCATCTCTGGAGGGAGGATGTTGCAAAGGGTGGGGGTAATGGCTGAGAAATTTCTCTTTCTGAACCTTTCTGGGGATATGCTGGGATGCTTTTGTCCTCAGCAGCCTTAGTTCCTTAGTTATTATTTCTTACTGATACTTTATGATGTCATTTATTTGACTCAGCCTTCCATCCTTCCGAGGTGGATAAAATGAGGACCCAGACTGTGGGGGCAATATGCTGACTCTGTAAACCGCTTAGAGAGGGCTGAAAGCCCTATGAAGCGGTATATAAGTCGAACTGCTATTGCTATTGCTATTGTTTTGTTGTATTTATTTATTTTATGTTTATTTCTGTTTTTTTTTTTAAAAAAAATCCTGGAGCATCAGAGAAGTACCTGAGGATTGAAAAAGAACTGATGTGGTTCCCAACTTCAGGAAAGGGGGGGGGGGGAGAAACCAGACCCAGGAAATTACAGACCAATGAATCTAACATGGAAAGATCCTGGAAAAGACAATAAAAAACAGACCTGCAAACAACTAGAAGCAAATAAAATTATAATAATAGCAGTAGACTTATATACCGCTTCATAGGGCTTTCAGCCCTCTCTAAGCGGTTTACAGAGAGTCAACATATTGCCCCCAACAATCTGGGTCCTCATTTTACCCACCTCGGAAGGATGGAAGGATGGAAGGCTGAGTCAACCCTGAAGCCTAGAAGCAAATAAAATTATAACTAGTAGCCAGCACAGGTTTGTTAAAAAACAGATAAATGCAAACCAATCTTATTTCATTTGATAAAGTAGACCATAACCTACTTCTTGGTATGCTAGAAAAATGGGGAACAGACAACATCACCACCAGATGGATTTGTATCTTGTTGACAAACCATACTCAACAAGTGGTCCTTAATGGTACCACATCCACATGGAGAGAAGTAAGCAGTGGGGTGCTCAACAAGGTTCCATCTTAGGCCCAGTACTCTTCAATATTGCCATAAATAATTTAGATTAAGGAATAGAAGGGGAACTCATCAAATATGCCAATGACACCCAGATGGCAGGAATAGGTTAGTAGAACTACCCCAAAAGATAGATTCAAGATCCAGATGGATCTTGATAAGACTTGAACACTGGGCCCTATCTAACAAAATGAAATTCAATGTAAAGAAAAGTAATTTTTTACACTTAGGCAACAAAAACCAAATGTACAGGTATATATTAGGTGAAACTTGGCTCAATAGCAGTAACTATGAGAAAGATTTTGGAGACCTAAGGAACAATCACTTAAATATGACCCATTAGTGTGCTGCAGCTGCCAAAAAAGCAAATGCAATACTAGGTTGCATTAACAGAGGGTTGAAATCACAATCACATGAAATGTTAGTCACCATAAAGTTTGGAAAGAGTGCAGAGAACAGCAATAAAGATCATTAGGCGGCTAGAGGCTAAAACATATACAGTACAGTTGCAGGAACTAGGTATGTCCAGTCTAGTGAAAAGAAGGACCATTATAGCAGTGTTCCAATATTTGAGGGGAAGCCACAGAGAAGGTCCACCTATTTTCCAAAGCACCAGAATGTGAGACAAGAGGCAATGGATGGAAACTAATCAAGGAGAGAACAAACCTAGAACTAAGGAGAAATCCGAAGTCAGGTATCTTGAAGAATCTGCAAGATGTCATGTTTAATCCCTGATGTTATTTTAAATTCCTTCCTTTTGTTAGCACAGATATTCAACATAAGCAGTCTTCAATTACTGCATCTGCATAAGAGGCAGTCAAAACACAGACAGGCAGAAGTTGGAGATGGGAGGGATCAACAGAGTTCAGTAAGAGGCAGCAATGCAGCTGCTAGGCAAGTAGATATATAATACCAAGTAAACACTTCACTACTTAGCCTCTCAGTGAATGATGACAGGAATTAATTATCTAAAACGTATGAACCCAGTCTTACAACTGAAATAAAATTCATATGAATTCTTAAACATCCCCGTCTCACCCTAAATCTTATCTGGATATTAATAACTAGATTGCTGCAAAGGCTCTAGTAGCAGGAATAATGTACAGAGAGCTATTACATACATACCTAACCATATGACAGTCGTGCCCCTCCTCTTTTTTCCATTTCCCTATGTATTACTTGGATTTTCATCTTGTGGTTGTACCATAATTTCTAGCATTTCCCGAATAGACCCGGCCGATTCCAGAAAGCACGAGTGCGATCTGGTCGCTGTCCATCGTTCTGAAACTCCACTACTGAGTCAGCAGAGGGCGCTCTCCTGCGGGTTGACAGCATCCAAGCTACCTCCCCCCCACCCCGCCCTCACGTACACAGAATGGATTTCTTCAGCACTCAAACAAACAGGATCTTTCAGTGTTGGACTCCGGAAATTTTTTGCGCTTTGGTAGAACGCTTTCTGCCATGGGCCTTCCTTGCCCCTGTAGCTCATCCTTCCCTTTTTCAAAGAAGTACTCACCATGTTGACTTCAGAGACCATGTCTATACTGGCGATCTCTATTCTCATCCCAACATCAACCGGAGAACCTGGAAACCGAGATGGGTGATTTGTTGTGTGTATTTTTAATGACCGGCTAAGGAAATGAATTGAAATCTTCATTTCCACATGTTTGGCTTTTTTTTTTTTTTTTTTTTTGAGAGAGATAAAGAGAAAGAAATGGCATTCTTCTGCCTATATGTTGCACTCAGTGATTGATTTGTTTAAGACTTTTGGGAAAGCCAAAAGCTAACTCATCTGACTGCTGGTATGAACACTGGCAACAGCCAATCTCTGTCCAACATGTGTGGTTGTAAACTTGCATGTGTGTGTGTGTGTGTGTGTGTGTGTGTGTGTGTGTGTGTGTGTGTAAGAAAGAGAGGGGGAATCAAAAAAGATATATTTGGGATAGTATGCAACACCCCCTCACCAGTCTTAGCTGGTTTAACAAAGCTAAGCAGAATCCTGTTTGGACAAGCTTGTAAACTAGATTAAGTAATTTTTAAAATCCCGGAAAAAGACAATGGCAAACCACTCTTCCAAATGATTGCAAAACAACAGTGTCGCATAAAGAGACATAGACGACAGGCACACATATAGATGAGTCCGACTCGGAGGAGTCTTTCCCGAGACTGGACGTGCTACTTCACAGGCAGGCTGATTAACATTCTTACCAGCCTTCTGCCTCCGAATGGAAGGCAAGGCACCGCGTTGTCTCCTGTTGTAAACAAATCAGGGGAGAATTACCTCCAAAATCTGGCCTTAAGCGAATGTCGTATCCTTTGAGCAATCGGTCCACCGTCTCTTTCACGTAGGACATGTTGCTAGGCTCGGTCACGCTAAACAAGGCGGAAAGAAAGTGATTCAGGACGAGGAGGGAGACACCCTCCCATTCCCGGCCACAATCTATTTATCCTTGCCTCCCCCGGGGGGGGGAGGGTGGGGGGGGCGAGGACACACGGGGGACGGGGGAGAGAAAGACAGACAGACACGCACGCATACACACGGATACCCACCCCACATATGCGCCTCCTTGCGCCCAAGCGCCCATCCTCACCTCTTCGCATAGGAGACCACAGCTACCATCACCGGGAAGACAAGAATCCCCGCGCCCTCTCGGAGCTGAACTGCCCACATTCCTTCCTCCTGGTGAACAGCGGATGCCTCTTTTTTTTTATCCCCCTCCCCCCTTCTCACTCTCCGCCCCACCCGCGAAGATTCAAGGAATGCAACTTTCAAGCCACAGGCAGGGTGCCGCCACCACCGCCGAGAAGAGCGCCACGCATGCGTGGCACTGCTTCAATATCTGAAGAGCCCGGTCAGCGTTGGCCACCAGGCCTGTCAATGAGACGCGCCAAAGGGCCCTGCTCGCTCTCCGGACGGCGGCCCGCGGAAAGCAGAAAGGTATTCGGACCGGCAGGAGGGGAAGGCCAGACATCATCGCAGCTGCGACACCTCCCTCCCTCCGTTGGTGCCTCTCCGTCGCCGGTTGGTAAAAAGGGAGCCAGTTTAGAGCGCAGCCGGCCGCGTTATATGGCCACAGTTATAGCTAGGTGACACAGCCCCCATTTCCTCGCCGCTGGTGTATATACCCTTAGATAGGACCAGAGTCTACCATTAGCTTCTTTCAAGCTACTTTTATCCTGCCGTATCTAGGGGATGGCCCTGGTGTCGCTTGTCTCCTATCCATCTATGTATCAAATCCACTGCTCAAGTTTGGAAACTATAGATGAGAAAGGGCTAAGGCAGGGGGCAAAGCAGTGTTAAATAACAACCTCTCTTTCTTCCTAAGTTTCCTTCTTAAAAAAAGGATGAGGAGACATAAAGCAATTTGCCTTCCACCAGATTGGAATCCCCTAAGCAACAGGAAAGTTTGCACCTACAAGACATGATACCTTGTACTGTAGGAAGTTATCACCCAGCCCTCTCCCAGAAAAATGAAATATCCTAGGAAATATTGAAAAGGCAGAATATTTCTCTGGATGTGAAAAAGGAAGAAACATGTTTTAAAAGACAGAATAGCTGCCTGTAGCTTCCTGCCCATCCCCACTTTGTCAAGAAGGCCAAGCCAGTCCACTTTACATAATAAAGACTTCTCCACTTCAACTGCAGGGAGATGGGATTAAGGAATTTTACCCAACTCACCACGTGGCATCTGGGAACTCAACCAAACCTGGATTCAAAACACAGCCTAAAGCAGTGGTTCCCAAACTTGGCAACTTTAAGACTTGTGGACTTCAACTCCCAGAATTCTCCAGCTAGCTCTTCTGGCTGGAGAACTCTGGGAGTTGAAGTCCACAAGTCTTAAAGTTGCCAAGTTTGGGAACCACTGGCCTAGAGAGTTGCCCCTGCATGGCCCCATGGGAGTCTGACAACCAATCAGAATACATTTCTTACACAGGAACAGGAAACAGAGAGGTGGGACTGAACAGGTTATAAAAAGCCTAGAAAGCCCCTCCTTCAGCCCTTGTCTTCTTCTCCACCAACATTGAAGCATGTGGTCACCTTTTCTGTTCAAGACTCAAGCCATGTGGTCCTGTCCACCAATAAACCATCTTTCCAAGCAGCCTCCATGTGTCCTTTTCCCCACTTGGAGCCGAACCCAGAAGGACATTTCTTTCATCAGTATGTTCACTCGTTGGTGTAGGTAATACAGTAGTACTTAAGGATTCTGGTCCTTTCCCCTCTGGTGATTTTATAGCATCTTCCAGCATCACCAAGCCACCACTGTGGCATATGTTGCTAAGAAAGATGGACTTTATTTTACCACTGCAAAAGTTGGAAGGTGCCATAAGTTGGTACGAATCATTAGTGTGAAAAAGGTCTTCCCCTGCACTTCTCTTCTGAACAATAGGGTGGTGAAATCAGGACAAGTATTCAGCTCACCACCTAGAAAAATCTAGGAAGCACCATATGACTTGTTCCCTCCCACTGCTTTGCATCATTCAATGCAGAAGGACTCCAAGCATAGGCTCCTGGTATCCACAGTCTTCTATTACTCAGTCTGTCTTGCAACATCTCTTGAAAGATATGAAGGAGTAGAAAATGCAAAGGAACAGGGTAGGTAGACCCCTAACATCGTTGGCTAATCCATGCTGTTAGGAAGAGAAGAAAACAGAAGGGACACGGGGGTGGGGGTACTGCAGGGAGGAATCAAAAAGGTTAAACTGATATTTATGCACTACATCATTGAGGTCATCTATTTTACATCTTGACTTTTTCAATCCTCAACTCCTTCAACAATCCTGGAAGGGCCCAGCTGATTTGCTTCCTGGGGCAGTTACCCCACTATTATATAGTTTAAAGACAGAATTCAGAAAAGCACATGCGAACTTCCTTCACAATCTGCCTTGTCTGTTGCACTAGAGCAGGGGTCTTTAAGAGCCATTTGGAACCATTTCCCACAGAAAAGAAAACACTGGGAGCCCCAAAACCTGGGTGGGTGTGGTCCAGTGGTGGGATTCAAATAATTTAACAACTGGTTCTCTGCCCTAATGACCAGCAGGGTAGGTGGGGCTTGGTGGTCATGTGACTGGGTGGGCGTGGCCAACTCAACATCACTCACGTTGATGGGCGCTTCACCTTAGCTGTTACAATATAATAAGGGTTAACCAGAGAGGCAATTTCTGTAAGCAGGGCAATAAAGATGAGGTTAGAAACAACACCAGAATGTTCCCTTCCTGCCTTCCTTATAGGATTAGCCCTGTAAAGTGGAAAAAAACAAAATGAGATTTCTTCCAACAACCGGTTCTCCGAACTGCTTAAAAAGTTACCAACCAGTTCTCCCGAATAGGTGCGAACTGGCTGAATCCCACCACTGGTGTGGTCAACTCAACATCATTCTCACCCAGTCACATGCCCCCCCCAGCCACGCCTACCCAGTTTTTGTGGCTCCTGGTGCTTTCTGTGGAAAATGGGTCACTCATACACTCTCTTTCTCATTTTTGTTTTTCTCTCCTTTTTCCGCTCCCTCCCTCCCCCTCTTTCTTTCTTTCTCTCCCCCTTCTCTCTCTAATTTGTTTCCCCCTCTCTCATTCTCTCCCTCCAGCTCTCTATCATTTCTATCTCCCCCTTGTCTCTCTCATTTGTTTCTTTTTCCTCTCCCATTCTTTCCCTCCATCATTTTCTCATTCCTTCCTCACTCTTTCTCTATTTTGCTCCCCTTTTCTTTCACACATTTCTCTCCCTCTCATTTCTGTTTTTCTCTCTTTCCCCTTCCTCCCTCCCTTTATTTCTCTCCCCTCTCTCTCATTTGTTTTTCTCTTTTTCGTCTCTCTCATTCTCTCCCTCCATCATTTTCTCATTTCTCTCTCTTTCTCTCTCTCTCTTTCTCCCCTTCTCACTCTCTCACATTTCTCTCTCTCTCATTTCTTTATCTCTCTCACACACATCTCTCTCTCTCTCTCTCTCTCCTCTATCTCTGTGTCTATTCTCTCTCTCGGAAAGCCGAGGCTGGGCCAATCTGGTGAGCTCTCCTTGGGTCTCTTTGCTACTCCTTTTCTTTCTTCTTAGCAACTTTTCAGAAATAGCAATAGCAATAACAGTTAGACTTATATACCGCTTCATAGGGCTTTCAGCCCTCTCTAAGCAGTTTACAGAGTCAGCATATCGCCCCCAACAACAATCCGGGTCCTCATTTCACCCACCTCGGAAGGATGGAAGGCTGAGTCAACCTTGAGCCGGTGAGATTAGAACCGCTGAACTGCAGATAACAGTCAGCTGAAGTGGCAATACTGCACCCTAACCACTGCGCCACCTCGGCTCTCAAATCTGGGCTGGCTGAACCGATCAAAGTTCCGCAGTTCTGGTGCATCAGCATCATGTAAAGTCACCATCCATCTTGCAGCGGCTCCTTCCAAGGCTATGGTGACCACTTGCACTTGGGCTCCTTGGGTCCGAAAATGACAACCATATTCTTGCATGTAGGTGAGCATGTGTGCCACAAAGAATCCCAATTTTTTCGGGTTCCCATCAAATTTTACCCCCAGCGAAGGAGTTTTCCTTTCTAACTGCAGGTTTCGGGGTTGGTTCAGAGTGGCCCCCAACCCATGTGCCAACTGGGGGGGAGTGTTTTCTGGGTTCCTAGCTGTTGCTACTGTGCCGTCAGCTTGATCAGCAGGGACCAGAGGGGGGGTTAGTTCCCCTGGCATCACCCCCGTTTGCCGCCCTTCCAATGCTTCTCGATTGCCAGTCTGCCCCCCCCCCCCGGATGTTGAGATTTTCC
The DNA here is from genome assembly GCF_051295495.1 of Thamnophis sirtalis. Taxonomy (NCBI): domain Eukaryota; kingdom Metazoa; phylum Chordata; class Lepidosauria; order Squamata; family Natricidae; genus Thamnophis; species Thamnophis sirtalis. Next base: position 55,343,895 of record NW_028261390.1, on the reverse strand, counting down.
AAAATTTCCATCACCAACTGGGTTACATCCCTCTTCAGAGGATCCTCTTAGCATGGCTTCATTTAGCTCCTCCTGGTCAGAGGGGGCTTCTAATTCCAATTTCCACACTGGTTTTCAGCTACCTCGGGTAAGAGTGACTCCCTGGTCTTCCCTTCCCAGCCATCTTTTGTCCCGATTCCGATTGACCAACGGGGCTTTTTGGGGCCTTCCAAGCTCACTCCGTTCTCTCCGCCAGGATACAAGGACCAGGTCTCTGGTTGTGGAGGGGTTTCCATCTCCCTCCAGCAGTCAGTTTCCCCTTGTTCACTGTTATGCTCAGACATGGTTTGCTGGGTCCCCTCGGTACAGTAAAAATGTTTCTCTCCTGGTTGACCACTTTGTAGAGAGATGCTGCTTTATGTAATGGCTCCTCTCATAACTTGAGAAAGTAAAGACTCTTGAAACGGATTATTTCGAAAGGAACCTTTAATCAAGCAGGATGGAAACCATTAGAAGCAAAGCAGCATCTGAAAACCTTTAGGCCATGCAAATGGGATTAAGATGATAATGACCCCTCCCCTTTGTCCGAATGCAGATTCTGATCAATACACAAGTGTGAAGATGCTTCCTTAACTCTTCTGCCCTGGGAGTCAATAAAGCACACGTTCCCGTGGCTATATCTAGTTAGACGTCAAAGTTATATATCCCACATGGCTATCATAAACATCCCTCCAGAGATGTTGGGACCTTCAGTCTCCCAGTGACAGGAAACCAGTTGTAAAGTTGTAAAACTCAGTTGTTTCAGATGTAGCTAATGATTTAACTCTGAGGCTCCCCTCCTCCCAAATGAATGGCAGTATCACTTTTAGGGATCTGACAACTACCTTTTTTGAAATGGTGTAGGAACTGAGTTTACAAGACGTGTGGCGAGAAAGAAATATAGGAAACAAACAATATGTCAGCATTCCAAATATTATCCAAAAGTAAATGAGAGTCCAAGGCAAAGCATTGCTCTAAGTTCCAATTTATTAAGAGACATATGTTGGCACATCTGTGGAAACCCAAATCTGAAAGCTTCCCAGTGTTCCCACCCAGTTGAAAGTTCCTGATCTTTCCCCCATACCCACAAGTCCATCACATGGTCCAATCTTTTACTGCCACGCTGGCAGTTCCACCCATCCAATTCCGGTCAGGTGCAGAGACAAAGAATGACCTTGGCTTTCTAGAAAGGATTTTTTTATTTTGACAACAACACATTCTACTCCTTACTATTTCCCCTCCCAATTCCCCACTAATGAAACAGCATAGTAAAATAAGAGAGAATGTGACAGGCCAAATATCCAGAAAGGAATATGACTGCAGGCCTGACACAATACACATTCTATTCAATCCACATAGATCATGGTCAAGGATCGATATGGCTTGGATGATCCAGGGTTTGAGAAGAGATATAGAAGAGATCAAAATAATGACAAACATCTGGGAAGACCACAATCCAATAAAAATGATAGGGACATTTTTAGGAAAGACCTAAAGGACAAAAAAGAAAGAAAAAAAGATGGACAATGAACCAAAAAATATTGAAAAATAAAAATACACAAAATGATAGAAAAAGAATTGAAACTTTTTTTACAAAGTAAATAAGAAAGAAGAGACATTGCTACAAAATCTATGGGACACTACAAAAGCTTTTATTAGGGACTCACAATAGTATACTTGGCAAGGAAAAATAAGGAAAAGAGGCAAAAATAAGAAATACTAGAGAAATGGCTTAAAAAATTGGAAATAGATCTGCAAGAAGACCCACAAGAAATAAAAAGAAAGGAAAAGAAAGAACTGATAAAACATAAGTTAAATTTGATGGCACAAGAAGAGATGGCTCAAAAAATTAAATTTGCAAAACAAAATTTCTTTGAAAACTTGAATAAACCAAGGAGATGGTTAGCATATAAGCTGAAAAAAGAAAAAGAAAAATAATAATACACCAGCTACAAAATGAAAAAGAAAATATGCAATATTGGAAAGAGGATAAAAATATATAAAGTACAGAATTTCTTTGAAAAACTATATAATAAAGAAAACATACTACAGGACAATATTGAACAATATTTTAAAAAAAAATCTGCAGGAAATTGAGGAAGAGAGAAGAGAAATACTAAACAGGAAAATCACAATGATGGAATTAACAGAAGCAGTGAAGAGACAAAAAGCCAATAAAACGCCGGGCCCAGACAGTATATCTGTAGAATTTTATAAAAACAGAGGCAATAGAAACAGTGATCTTAGATTTATTTAATGAAGCGCTTACAGAAGCGAAAATACCAAAATCATGGAGGAAGCCAGTGGTGGGTTCCGGATCCCGTTCCAATCGGTACAGTTGGAACGGGCCCTGAGGTGTCCACATGGAACCGTGCAGCATGCGCGCATGCATCTTAGCACCTCTCCAAGCCTCTGTGATGCTCCAGCTGCTCTGCAGAGTGTCGCACAGGCACTGTATGCGCCATGCGCTTGCGCAGAAGCCTTAAAAGACAGGTAAGGAGCTTGAGCGGGCGGGTGGGCCCTCTGTAGCACCGTACCAGAATGGTATCCGGTGCTCCAGGCTGGCTCCGGTACGCCCATACCGGGGTGTAGCATCTGCAACCCACCACTGGAAGAAGCATATGTAACACTGACACTAAATATATACCTACCTCCCTGGCTTCAGCTGATTAGGAGGAGGACCTGTGGCTTAATGGTTAAGACATCTAGTCTCCCTTTATTTATTTATCAGCACAAATACAACATATATATATATATATATATATATATATATATATATATATATGTATGTATGTATGTATGTATGTATGTATGTATGTATGTATGTATGTATCAGGGGTGAGTTTCTCGCCCCGTTCCAACCGGTTCGGTTGGAACGAGGCCGGCGGCGTCCTCGCGCACGCATGCGGCGTCCTCGTGCACGCACGTGGCGTGCGCATGCGTACTAGCGTCTGCGCGATGCTCTAGCTGCTCCTGGAGGATCGCGCAGGCGCTGTATGCGTTCTGCGCATGTGTAAAAGCGCAGAATTCGTAAAAACCGGGTAAGGAGCGGGCGCGGGTGTGCGGGCGCGCGCGGGCGCGGGGGGGGGGGCTTCGCCGTTCCCGGAAGTTACTTACTTCCGGGTTCGGCGACCAACCGGATCGCAGGGACCAGTGCGAACCGGTCGAAACCCACCCCTGGTATTTCTGTCTGTCTGTCTGTCTGTCTGTCTGTCTGTGTGTGTGTGTGTATGTATGTATGTATGTATGTATGTATGTATGTATGTATGTATATATGTATATATATATATGAGAGAGAGAGAGAGAGAGTTATAGTTATAGTTTAGTTATAGTTATATAAGAATTACATGTACAGATAAAAGAAACACAAGTTATGTAAAAGAAGTGAAATGTGTTGCAAGGATGTTATGTTTGTATAAACAAAATAAAAAGTTTTTAAAAAAAGAAGTAAGAGCAACTAGGATTATAAAGCCTAGATATAAATATTTTAATGCAAGAAGAAATAAAGGTATCAGTCAATAATTTTAATTAATTTTTTATTTATTTTTGTTACATAATAAACATTCTTTTGTGAACAGAGTGTTGTCCAAATTCCCCCTTTAACATTCTCACCAAAAGACATAATCCGTTTTACATTATATTTGCATTATTTACAATTTTAGCCGTATTACATTTCTTCTCCTATTTTGCAATTTCTTGTTTTTAACATGTACAAACAATATAGCTTTTCTTTCTCTTTATATATAAACAATTTATCATTTCTTTTCCATCTGTTTTCCATTAACAATATGAATCTTCAAGTTTCAAATTTCAAGTTTTATATAATCAACATAACATAATTATTTATCAGCTTTAAGGTTCTTAATATAATTCCCACATATTCTAATGAAAACTTTTACGTTGTTAACAATCTCTCTTTCTACTGGATCATATCATTCTACTATTTCTAAATTTTCTTTCGTCTTTTTCTTCTTTCTATGTGCCTTATATCTTTTCTTCTGTATCTTCCCTCTCACTTTTCGATAGATTTTTTGAATATCTCTCCCCCAAGTTTCTCTTTCCCATCTCCCTTTATTTCTCTCTCTATTTTTGACTAATTTCTTTTTTGCATGACCTTTTTTCTTCTCTGCTCTCTTTGTGCTTTACCCCATTGAGTTTTATTTTCCATTTCTACCTTGTTATTTCCTTGTTCATTTACATTGATTGTCTGTTCCCTTCCTGTTTCTACTTTCAACAATTTTTCTGGTTTGTTTTCTATCTCTGTTACCTTTTAATGTTGCTCGTGCACTTTTTAACATTTCCAACAACTCCTCTAACATCCCACCCTCCATAATCCAATTAATTTACCACAATTAATTTAATAGCAATAACAATAGCAATAGCAGTTAGACTTATATACCACTTCATAGGGCTTTCAGCCTCTCTAAGCAGTTTACAGAGTCAGCATATTGCCCCCAACAACAATCCGGGTCCTCATTTTACCCACCTCGGAAGGATGGAAGGCTGAGTCAACCCTGAGCCGGTGAGATTTGAACAGCTGAAGTAGCCTGCAGTGCTGCATTTAACCACTGCGCCACCTTGGCTCTAATCCTTCTTCTTAGTTCTTTTCTTTGCTATCAGATCCCAAGATAATTCAATCCTTTTCCAAAGTTCAAAAGTTCTATATTTTCTTCCAGTGTAAACAAAATAAAGTCAAGCAAAAAGATGGACCACACCCTTCTTCTATTCCTTTGTTTCAAGATGATATTATGTCTCCTCTCGCCAGTAGGTGGTTTTTATTGTTCCTTTATGTAATCAGATCACTCATTTGTCCAATCTTGTCAGTAGTCGAACCAAAAGTTCAAAGTCCATATTCCAATTTTCCTGATCTCTGCTCCCCCCCCCTTTAGCTTTAGGTCTTTCCAATTCCAAATTTATTAACAAAGTTCTTCTTGGTCTCAGCACTCTCTCACCGATAGCTTTCGCCTCTTTTCTTTCCGTCCTCTGTATTCTGAGTGATGTTTAGCCGCTAGCTTAGCTCCAGAAAAATTTTAAGCTCCAAAATTTGTTTCTCTTATTCTTACATCAGACAAGCTTACTTCGGATTAAACACTCCATCCGCTTATCCACACCTGCCCAAATCTTGTTCCAGATGCCCCATCTCCAGAGCAGTCATACAAAAATGGCTGCCACCCCTGCCACCAATCTCTAGAGAGCTTTGAATCAGACCTGCTGGGGAGCTTGCCTCACCCCTTGCAGGCATCCAAAATGCCTCTCCTTGTGCCCCTTCCCTTCAGGATGGTTCCAATCCACAAAGGATCTCTCGATGACAGCTTGCCAGCTGGGTTTTCACATAGCTTGGCAGAGCTCGCTATTTCCCCAGCCATTCTTGATGGGGCACTCCCTTGTTATCAGTCAATATTAATGGGCTGAATTCACCAATAAAAAGGAAGAAGACTTTTTCTAAACTATTGAAACTAAAATTGGATGTAATAGCACTTCAATAAATGCACATTAAGATATAACAATATAAATTATTGGAATTTTCTAAATTGGGGAAACTATTCTACTTTTTTTGCTATTCCACAGCAAAAAAAAAAAAGTGGTGGCACTTTATGTGAAAGAAACAATAAATGCCAAGCAAGTTTTTAATGATGAAGAAGAGAGAATTTTGATGTTGGAGATGACTTTGAATCAGAAATGGACTCTTATAGTTGTTATTTATGCACCAAATACTGAACAAGAGAAGTTTTATAATAAATTTCATTAAAAGATTCTAGAAATAAAATAAGAAAATATCTGTATCTTGGGAGACTTTAATACAATTGTTAATTATGAACTGGACTATAGAAGTAGTAAATTTAATAATAAAAGTAGAAGGACTCTACCAGGAACCCTTATTAAAATGATAGAAGAATTATCTATTCTGGATACATGGAGAGAAATGAATCCTGGAGAAAAATACATTCTATTCTAATATGCATAAATCCTGGTCCAGAATAGATATGATTTGGATGAATTTGGAATTAAGTGGAATTATACAAGACATTGAAATTGAACCAAATTTATGGGCAGACCACAACCTAATAAAAATTAGTTGGAAGGGACAAAGGAAGAAAGCAAGATGGACTTTAAACCAATCGATAACGAATTCATACAGGTGATGGAAAGAGAAATGAGTTTTTAAAAAAGAAAAAAGAAAGAGAAACACAAATTAAATCTTATAGGAGAGGATGAATTGGCACAATAAATAAAAAGAACAAAGCAAAATTTCTTTGAAAACGCTAACCAACGAGGAAGGTGGTTAGCTTATAGATTGAAGAAAGAAAAGAAGAATTGGATAATAAAACTACAGGATGAGGAAGGCACACTACATAGCCAACTTGAAGAGAAAAGTGTTAATGATTTTTATGAGAGATTATATGAATCTAACAAAATAAAAGAGGGAAAATTAATACAATATTTGGAGGAAGCCAATTTACCTAAAATCCCAGAAATGGTAAAGAATAGGCTGGAGGAAAGAATATCAATGGCAGAGCTAACAAATGCAATTAAAAAGCAAAAAAATAATAAAACTCCTAGACCAGATGGTCTACCAGTAGAAATATATAAATAATTAGAAGATACCTTCAGTCTGTCAATGCTAGATATGTACAATGAAGTGTTAACAGAAGCTAAAATTCTGAACACTCTGATCCCAAAAGATTTGGATATAACCCATGTAAAAAATTATAGACCGATTTTGTTACTAAACGCAGACTATAACATTTTCACATCAATAATTGCTGAAAGATTAAAAAGTTTTTAAAATGAATTCTTCCATACAGATCAAAATGGGTTTTTACCTAAAAGACAAATTAGAAATAAAGTCAGAATAATTATGGATGTACTAGAATATTATGAAATACATAATGAAAAATAACTAGCATTAATATTTCTGGACATGCAAAAAGCATTTGATAATATAAATTGGTCATTTATGTTGCAACAATTAAATTTTATGGAATTTGGTGGGAAATTTAGGAATACAATTGAAGCAATTTACACTCAACAAAATACAAAAGTATTGGTTAATGGAGATGTGACAGAAAGCTTTAGTATACAAAAAGGAACAAGGCAAGATTGTCCCCTCTCTCCATTACTATTTATTTTAACATTAGAAGCATTGACCAGGAATATAAGACAAGACACGGAGATAAAAGGAATGGAAATTAGAAATGAAAAGTATAAGCTCCAAGCATTCGCTGATGATTTAGTATTTATATTAGAAGAACCCATAGAAACTGGTATTAGAAGGTATTAGTCAAAAATCTCACCAACAGAAAAAGGAATTGACAGAGAACATTGTTCTACAGATAGAAAAAAAGTTAAATACATTGGTATTTTTTTAACAGCAAGGTGTGGGACAATCAAAGAGGACAATTATACAAAGCTGATATAACAAATTAAAATAGGTCTGGAAAGGTGGAAGAATGTACAGATATTGATGATAGGGAGAATTGCGATGGTGAAAATGAACGTATTACCAAAACTACTTTTTTTATTCCAAACCATACCAGTAAAATTAGAAAAGAATTTTTTTTGATGAACTAAATAAAATGACACTGAAGTATTTTTTGGCAAGGAAAAAATTCGAGAATAAAATTGAAATTATTACAGGACGCTAGGAAAATTGTGGTTTTGGGCTCCCAGACTGGGAACTATATTATCAGGCCACAGCTCTCACTTGGTTAAAAGAGTGGGTAAATTTGAATAACAGAAGACTATTATTACTAGAAGGACATGACTTACAATTAGGCTGGCATGCCTTCCTTTGGTATGGCAGAAATATGGCGCACAAATATTTCCAGAGGCATTATGTGAGGAGTGTGTTGCTTAACATTTGGGAAAAAAATAAATTACAATATTATAGGTAAGTTCCATTCTGGCTCTCTCCAATGGAAGCAATAATATATTCAAATCTTATTTTTTATTTTTTTATTTTTATTTTAAACACATAAACACAACAAAAACAAACACATGACTTAAAACAACATAGGAACAAGAAGTTCCATCATATATCATACAGCAGTTCCGTATCGGTTTCTTTACAGTTAGTGTTTTCCCTTCTATACATTTCTATCTTGCATTCATGGTCCCCTTATTCGTTATCCATTTTTATGTACTATTCTATATTTATTTATACTTAGCTATTTATAACAAAATATTGTTTACCTATATTATGCTTTATATTCTTACTATCATTTATTCTCTTACATACAATTATAGGTATACATTCACATAGTTATTCTTTTTCTTTGCCATTCTTATACTTTTGTTATTCCATTTAAAGGGTTATAATATAAAGTTTGGGTTGCTTTGTTTACCATCCCTAGTGCCTGTTGTAACACCACCTTATTTTCCCTTTCTTTTCTCCCTCCCTTCCTTCTCTACTTCCTTCCTTCCTGCTCTCCTTCTCCTTCCTTCTTCCCTTATCTCTCCCCTACTCCTACCCTCTCTCTTTCCCTTCCTGCCCTCTCTCCTTCTCTTTCTCTCCCTTCCACCCTCCTCTCCTCTTTCTCTCCCTTCCACCCACCTCTCCTTACCTCTTTCTTTTTCCCTTGCCTCTCCTCCACCCTCCCTCTTCCCTTCCTACTATCTCTCCTTCTCTTTGTCTCCCTTCCACCCTCCTCTCCTTTCCCTTCCTTCTTCCCTCCCTTCTCTACTTCCTTCCTCCTCTCCTTCTCCTTCCTTCTTCCCTTACCTCTTCCCTACTCCTGCTCTCTCTCTTCCCCTTCCTACCCACTCTCCTTCTCTTTCTCTCCCTTCCACCCTCCTTATAAATTGGGGAAAATTGTATGTTACAAGGCTATTTTAGATGAAAGAGGTGATCTTAAATCCAGACAATAATTGCAGAGTTAGGTGATGGACTTATTTTGGTAGCCGTATTTTCAGATCCAATCAAGGAATGAAAAAGATATTAAATTGTGGGATGTAAATAAAGAACAAACAGCATTGGATAAAATTTTAATGGGGACAGATGAAAAATTGATTAAATATATATATAATTATTTATTGAACTATAGAGGAAGAGATAGCTTAAGAAACAATGATTGCATGGGCAAAGAATTTCGGATACAATATACAGTAGAATTAGAAAAATAGTTAAAAATTTGGGAGAGAAACTACAAACTGATGTTGGCTGTGGTCTATAAAGAAAACCTCTACAAAATGTTTTATAGGTGGCATGTGCCACCTACAAGATTGGCCAAAATGTATAAGAACTCTTCCGCCAAATGCTGAAAATGTAACCAGATTCCAGGAATATACTACCTCATGTGGTGGACATGTAAGAAAGCAAGGAATTACTGGAAGAAAATTCATAATTGGTCAGAAACTGAGCAACATATTGAGTTCAAACCAGAAACATGCCTTTTATGTATACTGTCGTAAAGTTATGACAAAGCAACCATATACTTAGTGTTACATATATTGATGGCAGCAAGAATTACATATGCTAAATATTGGAAAAATGTGAACACCCCATCATATGACAATGTAATTAGGAAAATTTGGGATTGTGCTGAAATGGATAGATTAATCTTAAAAATTAAGGATGAAAAAGACTTGAAATATTATAGGACATGAAGTAAATTTTTTGAATGGATAGAGACAAGAGGTAGAAATGTGAGGGAAGTTTACGAATGTCAATACTTGTTAGTTTTGAAAACAAAGATTTATAAAACTATGGATATAATATGGAAAATTGTAAATAAATTAAAGTAAGTAGAAATTTAGTCTTTTAGTTCTTGTCTTTTTCTTTTGGTTGTATTACTGTAATTACTGTTAATATAGTACTGTTATAGTTATTAGCTTGTATGTTAAGATTTACTATTGATTTTTTTCTTTGGCTTTGCTTTATTTGTAATTGTTATCCTATAGCAATAGCAGTTACACTTATATACCGCTTCATAGGGCTTTCAGCCCTCTCTAAGTGGTTTACAGAGTCAGCATATTGCCCCCAACAACAATCCAGGTCCTCATTTTACCCACCTTGGAAGGATGGAAGGCTGAGTCAACCCTGAGCTGGTGAGATTTGAACAGCTGAACTGCAGAACTGCAGTCAGCTGAAGTAGCCTGCAGTGCTTCATTTAACCACTGCGCCACCTCTGCTCCCTATCCTGATATGCAGGATTTCAATTAAAAAAATGTTCCTCAAGAAGGACATTCGTATCCCCAGCTCAGGGGCTCATTCATCATGGAGGTACATCATCCACTCTGCTGCCTTGTCCTCTAGATTTGAAGTGATGGTTTTCACATGGGCAGCTTTGTCTGGGTACATTGCCCCATACCGCTCCAGATAATTCCATTCCTGATTCAGGAAGTAAGCTAGTTTCTCTGGCCACCTGTCAAACCCAGCTTTTAGAGGTAGGGGCTTCCAATCATCCCAAAGTAGCATGTAGCCCAGTGGCAGCCCTGCCCGCTGGGGGGAAGTGGTGGGATTTAGCTGGTTCGCACCTATTTGGGAGAACCATTTGTTAACTTTCTGAGCAGAACCTGTTGTTGGAAGAAATCTTTCAATAGTCTTTTATTTTTTTCCACTTTACAGGACTATTGTCAGGAAGGCAGGAAGGAAACATTCTGGTGTTGTTTCTAGCATAATCCTTCTCTTTATTGCCCTGCTTACAGAAACTGCCTTATTACATTGTAACCGCTAATAGTTCTTGGCAGTAGCCCAGACTTTCTGTTGCTTCTCCTGAGTTTTTTTTTCTTTTTTGCTGGTATTAGGGGCTTGGGAGGGCAGAAACTTGAACCTCAGTCCCCTATATACTTAGTTAATTTGTCTCTTTAGTTTGGCATTTTGTACCCCAGATATGCCCTCCCAATTTCTGGAGAGCTGAAATGACCTCTCTGCTAAAGGGTTTCACTTTATGAGCAAGAATTGACTGCTGATAGTTACCATTACATTTTAACTACCGTATTTATCGGCGTATAACACGCACCGGCGTATAACACGCATCCCCCATTTTAACACAAAAATTTGAGTAAAAATTTTTTTCATTAAAAATAAATGACTTGGAAGCTCGGAACTTAATGTTGGATTAAAATTTATAACATTAGAACATGAATTATAACATTAACTCCTCTTAAAAGGCAAATATGAACCTCTTTGAGCAAAAAAACTTAATCAGAATCACTGCTTTTTGGAAAACCAAAAAACTCTTCCTCATCTTCACTTGTATCCTCAAAATCAAACTGAGCACTGCTTTCACTGCTTTCACTGTCTTCATAGATCAGTTCGTCTTCTTCCCCATCCAAAGCATTGCTTATGCCACATTTCTTAAAAGAGTTGATAACAATATCTTCTTTGACTGCGTCCCATGATGTTTTCACCCACTGACACACTTTTGAAATGCTAGGTCTTTTCATTCGCCCAGAATTTGTAAATTCATGTTGAGTTTCATCACACATGTATTTATTCCACTCTTCACGCATAAAAGCTTTGAAGGGCTTGTTAATGCAAACATCTAATGGCTGTAATTGTGAGGTCAGTCCGCCTGGAATAACTGCTATATGAGTTTTGAACTTTTGAAACTCCGCCTTTGTTCTTTCTGTAAGATGAGATCTAAATGCGTCCAATACCATTAAGCATGGCTTCTTTAACAAAGCACCTGGGCGCTTCCCCCACACATTTTTAATCCAAAGCTTCATGCCTTCTTCATCTATCCATCCGTTTGGATGAACATGCACTTGTACGCCACTAGGAATTCTCTCCTTTGGTAACGTTTTTCTTTTAAAAATTACCAATGGAGGCAGCTTATTTCCATCTGCAGTGCAGGCAAGAACAAGAGTGTAACGATTTTTTTTTCATGCCCTGAAGTTTTAATTGTTACTGTTTTAGTACCTTTTGAATCCACAGTTTTATTTGAAGGAACATCGAAAGTGAGGGGAACTTCGTCCATGTTGCCGATTTGACCCATTTCAAAATTTTGTCTTTTTCTTGCATTGATAATAAATCTATGTATCAGACAAGCAAGAGATGAGGGTAAAATGCATGTGGAATGAACTACGTTATTTGTGGTAAATATCAGACAAGCAAGGGAAGAGGGCAAAATCTACGTTGTTTAAAGCTTATTAGAACAGGAAGCCGCCTGGGAAGATAACTGTAAAAAGAATGCAGAATGACTTATGTTGTTTAAACTCTGTTAGAAGGGACTACCTTAAAATAGAAGGTTAACTGACTCTTGCTGAAAGTATTATTGGAATATGTGGAATGATTCATGCTACAATTCACTCTGAGTTATATTTTAAACAAATGCTAGTATAAATTTGATAGTGGTAAATATCAGACAAGTGAGGGATGAAGGTAAAATGAATGTGGAATGAACTAAGTTATTTATTATTTTGAATTACTGTTTGAAAAAGGGGTAAAGAAAGATTATTTACGTTGTTTAAATTTTACTAGAAGGGAAAGTTTGATTACTTGTCTGTAAAGTTATATTTGAATATATGGCATGAACCACGCTGCTTAAATTTTATTGGAAGGGATCATGAGGTTTAGGAAGGGAACGGGAGAGTCTACAGAAGGTTGGGGTAAATAGCAAAGAAGTAAGAGACGAGAATAAAATATAGATAGAATGATTTATACTATTTAAGCATAGATAAAGATGGGGGGCTGAGATCAATACAAGAGTGGTTTCTTTTTTTTTCTTTTTTTTCTTTTCTCTTTTCTTTTTTTCCTTTTTTTTTTTTTTCTCTGCTTTTCTTTTCTTTTGATATATACTTTTATTTTTTAATTCATATGTATACAAGATATTTTAGACAGAAGGTAGTGCCAGGTGTGGGCCCTGGGAAGTCGGGAGGATTAGGGATGGGGATTGTGGGGGGTGGGGTGGGGGGGTGTTAACATAGTTTTAATAAGAACAAGAATGTATTTATATACGGTGGTTCTTTTTTTTTAATCATTATTATTATTATTTTTTCCTTGGTTCATTTTACTTTTATCAGATCAAACAACACTCGAATAAAGGCATACACCAAGGAGGGAGGTAGAGGGAAAGAAGAGGGAGGAGTAAGGAAGGAGTAAGGGGAAGGTAAGGAGGGTGTCCGGGGAGTAAGGGGAGAAGGAAGGATTGAGGGGAAAGGGAAGTAGGAGGGGAGTGTTAGAGGGAGAAAGGAAAGTTGGAGGGGGTAGATGGGGTGTATGGAGGATGCAAGGGTGGGGTTGTGAATGATGAGTTGTGTTTTCTCTTTACTTGTTCGTTTTATTCCCTTTTTCTCTGTTTTTCTTTTTTTTTTCTTTTTTTTTATATAGTAAATACCCTGTATATAAATGATTGCAAATGGAATGTGAAAATTGAATAAAATATTTTATGAAATAATAAATCTATGAAAATGTATTATCTTTTCCTCATAATCATCTGGCATACGCTGGGCAATCCTTGTTCTTGTTCGCATCCGAAGGTCATGCCTCTTCATAAATCTTTGGCACCATGACGTTGTCCCTTTAAAATCCTGGATTTGCAGCTCTTTGCTGATTTTCACAGCTTCAAAAGTCAGCATTTTTGTTGATAAAGCAATGCCTGCTTTTCTTTGGTTCAGGACGAATTCCTTCACTTTACTTTCTAGTTGTGGCCATTTCGTTATGCCACTGCGCAAAGCACATTTTGATTTTGGTAACATCTTGATTTTTTCGACATTTTTTCGCCACTCTCGTATTGTGCATTCTGTTGGTGGCTCTCCAAAATGCCTTGCTGCAGCCCTATTCCCATGTTGCTTGGCATATTCTACAACTTTTAACTTGAAAGCAGCTGTATATGCTGAACGCTTCTGTCTTGATTCCATCAGGGATATACAGTATTTTACCTATGGCTGTTTAAACAATAAAAGTTACCGTCAGACATGCGGTTCATTTCCCCCTCTGCCACTTCACTTCCCCACCAATGTTCCCTCTAATTTTTTTTCAGTGTGAGCGGAAAAGTATAGTGTTTGAGCGGCACATTTTCATGCCTGAGCACCTGAATTTTTTTCACAGATGTCACCTAAGACAACAACGAAATCAGTATTATTTGAAACTCAAAGTTATGTTTATTCAAGGTACCCGCTTAATTAAAAGTGTTATATAATATCAGTATCACTTAACAACGGTCCTGCTTAGCAACCAAAATGTTGGCTCAGAAACTCTGGCATTGAAGCGTGCAAGTCTTAAAGCTGTCAAGTTACAAGACCCTCGCACCCCTAACCCTTTAGGAAAAAAACCCCAGGGGTCTTCAAACCTGACAGCTTTAAGCCTTGTGGACTTCAACTCCCAGAATTCCTCCTCCAGTCATGTTGCAGCAACGTCATCTGCGTGGATCTGCTCCATCTTCGGTTTTTTCACAGGAGGCAGGGCTGCTGCTGAAGATGCCAACGAGCTCCCGCCGCCACTAGAATATGCATTTGTTTAGCATGACATAGAATAGTCTTTCAACCAGAAGTATGGAATAAAAGAGAGACTGATAAATATTAAAAAAAATAAAACCAAAAAGCAGCTATTTATTTGAGTTCTAGATAAACATTTAGTTCAGAAGAGATTAGAATAGAACAGAGAAAGAATAGAATATAGAGAATACAATAGAAATAGAATTGGAAGGGACCTTGGAGGTCTTCTAGTCCAACCCCCTGCCTAGGCAGGAAACCCTACACTACTTAAGACAAACGGTTATCCAAAATCTTCTTTAAAACTTCCAGTGTTGGAGCATTCCCAACTTCTGGAGGCAAGTTGGTCCATTGGTTAATTGTTCTCACTGTCAGGAAATTTATCCTTAGTTCTAGGTTGCTTCTCTCCTTGATTAGTTTCCATCCATTGCTTCTTGTCCAGCCTTCAGGTGCCTTGGAGAATAGTTTGACTCCCTCTTCTTTGGAGCAACCCTGGGCCCTGAGATATTGGAAGACTGCTATCATGTCTCCCCTAGTCCTTCTTTTCATCAAACTGGACATACCCAGTTCCTACAACCGTTCTTTATATGTCAATATCATTTAGACAAAGTTGATCCCCTTATTCTCCACTCCAGAACCTTGGAGTTTGAAGTTCTTTGGTTCTCTTCTCCCACCCTCTGTGTTCCCACGAGGGGATTAGCATCATAGCTCAACTGCCCCCCTCCCACCCATAAAGACCAGGAGAGCATCGCTGCGCATAGCCAAATGCTACCATAGCAACTATGGCGTTGTCTGATGTCTTTCTTGCACGCTAAGATGGACTGACGGGGTGAAGCATAGCTTGCATTGTCCCTACTAGTGTGGATTCTTTTCCCAGCCTTGGTCACTTTACAAGGGGTGGACTTCAGTTCCCAGAATTCTTCAGCCAGGGAAATTCTGGGAGCTGAAGTCCTCCGTCTCTCCCTTATTCCTGTTTCCTTTTCCTTCATTATATTCAATTGTTTCAATATTAAGTGTAATTCTTCCTTCCTAACATTTTTCCATTGTTTCCCTTATATTCTTTTCCATTTCAACATTGTCTTTGTTCCTTCCATTCTTTCTTCCTTCTTTCAATCCTTCCAATATTTTTTCCTTCATTCCCTTGTCTGTTTCAATATTAAGTACATTTCTTCCTTTCTTCCTATACTTTTTTCCATTTTCTTCCTTATATTCTTTTCCATTTCAACATTGTCTTCCTTTTTTCCTTCCTTCCTTCCTATACGTCTTTCCATTTTCTTCCTTATATTATCTTTTCTGTTTCAACAGTCTTTGTTTCTTTCTTTCTTCCTTCCTTCCCTTCCTATACTTCTTCTTTCATTCATTATATTTTCTTTTCCATTTCAATATTAAGTGTAATTCTTTGTTCCTCCTTCCTTCTTTCAATCCTTCCAATACTTTTTCCTTCATTCTCTTTTCCTTCAATATTAAGTGCAATTCCTTCCTTCCTTCCTTCCTTCCTAAGTTATTTCCATTTTCTTCCTTATATAATATTTTCTGTTTCAACATAAAGTGCCTTCCTTCCTTCCCTCCCTCCCTCCCCTTTCTTTATGTTTTCTTCATGCTTTCTTTTCTTTTTCCTCTGCTCTTTTTAAATCCCCCCCCCTTCTTCTCCTCCTCTACATTTAGGTTGGGTTAGTTTGTACAATGGTCATCAAACTTCTGAAGTAAAAATAAATAAATAAATCATATTTAAGAAGAAGAAGAAAAAGGAAGACGTTTTTAGTTAAGTCAAACGTTTTAATAAAAGTTTCATCTTTTAAGATTTGTCCAACACATCCAATTGTAACCTTAACAGTAAAGAATATCACCCCAGCTGCTAAAGGTTCAACCAGTCTGAGAACCATTGAAAAGACAACAGTGCAAAATCCAAAAGACACAACTTCCTCACCGTCATTGCTTTGGTACCAAATCTTTGAGGAAGGGGCTCCAGAAAGAAGGAGGAGGAGGAGGAGGAGGAGGAGGAGGAGGAGGAGGAGGAGGAGGAGGAGGGAACTAAAGAGAGCTTTTACCGAGTCTGCGCCCCACAGCCAGGACTGTCCTGGCGCCCCTCAAGCCGCGTTTCTTCCCCGCAAAGCCCTTCGGGCAACCCGAGAGTTCCTTTTGGCGCCAGAAGGGCTTTGCAGGAAGAAACGCGGCGTTTCTTCCTGCAAAGCCCTTCTGGCGTCAAGCGGAACTCTCGGGTTGCCCGAAGGGCTTTGCGGGGAAGAAACGCGGCTTGAGGGGCGCAAGGACAGTCCTGGCTGTGGGGCGCAGACTCGGTAAAAGCTCTCTTTAGTTCCCTCCTCCTCCCCCTCCTTCCACAGTCTGTGTGACGCTGCCGCCAGGCTGAGAGCTGCCGCTGAAACAAGTTTGGGAAGGTCCTTTGCAGGCAGCCAGTTCTAGCTGCCTGCAAAGGACTTTCCCACGTTTGCTTTGAAAGAAACCTCTGCGCGGGAGTTAGAAACCTCTGCGCGGGGGTTTCTTGCGGCCGCGCACCTTAGAGGGAACAGTGGACCCGGCGTATAACGCGCAGTATCGGCGTATAACACGCAGGCAGGGTTTCAGCTTACAATTTTAGTTTTAAAACTGCGTGTTATACGCCGATAAATACGGTATTTTAATTCCTCAAGGTACTCTGGCACCCTGCCTGATTTGTAACTCCGGCTTGAGATATTTCTAATCTAATGATTGGTATTTACTTTTTGCAAGCAAAGAAGCTTTTTTGTATTTTTGTACAGGTAATCCTTGACTTACAACAGTTCATTTAGTGACCATTCAAAGTTACAATTGCACTGGAAAAAGTGACTGTTTTTCACACTTACAACCGTTGTAGGTTCCCCATGGTCATGAGAGGCTGGGTGAGGTGAAGTGCCCCTTGATGTGAGTGATGTCGAGTTGACCACATCCATCCAATCATGTGACCACTCAGCCACACCTACCCAGCTGGTCATTAGGGCAGAGAACCAGTTGTTAAATTATTTGAATCCCATCACTGCTGGGGATGCTTGAGTCTGGGCTCCTGCTGCTGCAGGGATTCCCTAGGCTTGCCTTGCAGCTGTGGGAGGGGGAATGGCAGCCCTGCTGAGGGAGCCCCAATCCTTGGACAATGCTGCCCAGTTTCACTCTTTGGGGTGGAGAAGCAGAGGGGGATGCTGATGCTTGGCCTGTCCCAAGTCCCGCCCCTGGGACTAACAGATTCACCAGTGCTGCTCCCAGCATCTCCATTTTGACAAATTACTCATGCAGTTGCTCCACAGATGCTGTCAAGAATGCTACAGCATGCTGTCAAGAATTTCCACTGCCCAGGCTCTTCCCAGTCTGCAGCCCTCCGTGCCTTCTATTTGATACTTTGAGTCATGGCAAATCCAAATGGAACCAAGGGAAATCCAACTTGGTTGCTTTCCGCACTCTGCTTGGTCATTGCGTTTTCAGGTCAGGGCAAATGGATCCAGTCACACACCAGGGGCTGCTCCATCTTCTCTGCTCTCACTTTGGATTGGGTTACTACTGTCTGTGCCCTGGCATCTGCTTGGCTGATTACTGGTGCGTCTCAGGGAAGGAGCAATCCAGGCTTCTCTGTGACATCAGCTTTTCATTATTTTCCAGACAGCATTAAGTCACAGCTTTCTCAGGGTTATCTGAGTAGGCTGACTTAAGAGAGCTGGTTTAATGTCAATTATCCAACTAGTGAACCCAAAACAAGGAAATACTCTCAGGAGAATTGAATTCCCAAAAGTAAAACATTATTGGATACAGCATATTGGTACTGAAAAAATGAAACTAGCTCTGGCCGTACAGATGCTCACCCTGTTAAACAATACTTTCTCATTCTCCCCACCCCTGGTTGATCACATTGTCCCATTATGAGATAGTCTTTTGTTATGAGAACGGTCTATCTCTTTCTTGAGCATCTACAGTGATGACCTTGCTGGCACCATGATCTCACGATCTTCTGCATACATTTTCCACATTTCATTTCCCTCCACCCAGTTCATTGGCAAGTTGAAAAGCATTAGGTTTGAAAGAAGCAAAGCAGTTCAGTCATGACAGTAATCCTGAGGAGAAAAATATTGGCTAGGACTATTCTTTCAAATCTAGGGTTTTCTGTGTAAGGCAGTTCAATATCAGGTAGCTCTTCCAGTGTTTCACTGGTTACTGAAGTCCAATGACTGATTTCTCATTGGATCTGAAGTTGAGATGGCCTAGCAGTGAAATAGGTGGTGGCATTATGATCTTTTGTGAATACTGGCAAAGGTGCTTGTGCAAGTAGTAGAAGCAATGGTTTTAGCTCAAAATTGTATCCTCTTTTGTTCCTGAGGAAGTGGCTTGTATTTATGAATGAATTCTTAACATTTTGCTTCAAACTGTCCTTTATGTTGGGGATAAACATAGAGCTTGGAATCATAGGTCTGGAAGGGACCTCAGAAGACTTCCATTCCAACCTTATGCTCAAGGCAGGAGCCTTATACCATCCCAGTCAATGGCTGTCCAGTCTATTTTTGATAATCTCTAGCAAGTTATTCCATTGACATTGTTTTTAATGCCAGAAAAATTATCCTTATCTGTAGATTGCATCTCTCTTTGACTTCCACCCATTATTTCCTGTCCTGCCCTCTGATGCTTTGGAGAACAAGTCAATCCCCTCTTCTTTATGGCAGCCCTTTTAGTACTAAAAGACAGTTACCATGAACCCCCCCTCCTTGACTCTTCTCTTTGATAAGAAATATACATACCAGAGGTGGGTTCCTACCATTTTGCACCTATTCAGTAGAACCAGTTCGTCAAATCTACCGAACCGGTTAGAAAAGGTTCCACCAGTGGACCCGGAAAGCAGGCCACACCTACTGAAGAGGTTCCAAAATTTTTTGAAACCCACCACTGTCCTTGGATATGATTATTCTACACTATCATGCTCATATTTATAAAACTCAGTGCCTCTGTGAAAGGTAAGGATGATTTCTGCGTTTGTGGTGCAATCAGAACATTGCGTGTGTTGAAGTTGTTTTAATGCAAACCAAAGATGCCTTTTAAAAAACAAGTTTTCATCATATTCTTATGCATGCCAGTGCTGTGTGTGAGGTAATTTAAGGTGGTTCTGACAAGTGTCATTGGCATCTTCATATCCGGTCACATGGGCAGCAAGCCACTCCCATCCGGTCACATGGGCGGCAAGCTACTCCCACAAAGGAGGCCACACCCACAGAGTAGGTTCGAATAATTTTTGAAACCCACCACTGATACATACTTAGGCCCTTCAACCAGTCATCATATGATTTAACCTTCAGACCCTTTATCATCTTTGTTGCTCTTCTCTGCACATTTTTCCAGGGTGTCAACATCTTTTTTTGTATTGTGATGACCAGGAAAAGCAGGCAAAGGGTGGGAAAGCTGGAGCTACCTGTGCTGGTTAGGACTTGATCAGACATAGTCCCTGTAGCGTTCACCTTCAGTCCTTTTCTCATGGATCTTTTCTTTTTCTTGCTTCAGAGCTGCCTGCCAGCCACTTTTCTCCAGCCCTGCAGCAATGTGTGAAAACTGCAAAGGGACTGTTATGGTTGCTCAGGGCAACAGGAATTTATGATCAGCTTTGCATCATAATGTTCCAAAGGGGAACATTTTGTGCTGAAGAGTTCTCCCCAAGACTTCTCCCAGCAGCCAAACAGAGGCTTAGGCCTCCGTTGTTGTAGGCTATAGGAGCTGAAATCAGCATTGTGTAAATTGCTGGGAGCAAGCAAGGGATAAGAAAGCTGTAGTCTGTAAGCAACCTTCCATTCTTCTGTTTCCTCCCATTTTTCCAAAGCCTTTGCACAAACGAAGCCTGGAGCAAACAGCTTCAAGCTCTGAATTTATTTATTTATTAAATTTATATGCTGCCCATCTCATTATGAAAAACAACCCTGGATAGCTTACAATAATAATAATAAAAATGTAAAAAATAAAACTACAAAAAGTACAAAATGAGAAGCAAAAAAGGCAAGATCAATATGGCAGTAGTATCTTCTCAGTTAGTACACCAACAATCTCCAGTGTTGAGCACACCCCTCAATTTCTCATACATTTCTGCTTGGTAGATCTGAAAGGATCTTAGATCTGAAAGGAAATCCAAGATGAAGATACAGGCCAAGATGTCTTCAAACGTGAATTTGGCCACAAATGGATCTGCGTAAGAGTAAAACCTGCAAGACTGAAAGATGTCAAGGCCCCAGAAAATCCGAAAGAGAGTCCCAAATGCAACAAAATTTGCTTCACTGTGGTTTCATGTCAGTGGAGTAATATATATGATCCTCCCACGAGACTAAATGCAGAGAATAAAATGACCAAACTATGTCACTAGTAAAAGCTTCACAGGAGGATAATACCACAAAGCAAATAGCAGACGAGCAACAGAGCCCATAAAAAATAGTGCTACTCTCTTGGGCCTCCAGATTTTTTAAAAATTTATTTCTATTATATTTTCCTAGAAAATTGTAAGGCCACCTAACTCTACAACAGCTCTGGGACACATACATTTTCCCCCCTAGCATTTTTGTGGAAGTGCAGGTGTCAGCCTCTACTTTCCTTGCTTGCTATCAGTTGCCATAGAAACGGGGAAGGACGGTGCTTGAGATATTTGGGAGGGGGAATTACTGGTGCTGGATGAGTCATGAAGAAGGGAGTTTTGTTCTCACCATCTTCTGTGCATGCTGGTGGCCTGTGTTTGGACTTGGTCAAAGCCAATCGTCTCGCATACCAACTTGATGAGCTTTTTGAAGATGCACCCCACATGACACCTTAGGGAGTTGCAGATTGGACATTGGGTTGGGGAATTGGGGGGAGGGTTCAGGGTAAATGTTTGATATGTACATTTTTGCGCCTTTTTGGCTCAGATCTTGGTTTCCTTTTCGCTGCTTTCAATTCATACCTAGTAAAAGTATTTTATCTCTATTCAAATGGAGTTGAGGTTTTTCTTTCTTGGATATTGAAGGAGACATGCCTGACATTAAGCAAGATCTCACTTCGCACCCATCCCGCAGTTAAAAGTGGGGGAGCACCCAAATGTCTAACCCCTGAAGTGAGCAGGAGAAGACAGTGGCAAGGGTTACAACCAGCTGACAACCAGAGGATGACTGGCAGGCAGCTGAAAGAGAGGATCTCATGATGACCCACACTTTACCCCATGTTCAGGAAGCCACAGCAGCAGCAGCAGCAGCCTCAGATGCAGCCACAGCAGCCGCAGCCACAGCAGCAGCAGTTCAAGCTCCTCCAAGAAGGGGGGAAAAACCCTGGGCACCGAAATGCTTTGATGACCCCCTCCTAAATCAAAAGGCAAGAAGCAGAATGAAACCCTTAAGCCAGAAGGGGAGGCCTGAAGCTGAGTACACTCAGGAGTTTCATGGCCCAAAACTGACCCCAGATGGTGGGAAGGAACCTGGCTGGCAGCTAGGGAGACACTGTGAAACCACCCTGGAAGGCGTCGAAGGTGCTGATGTCCTTCCTCCAGACCAGGACAAGAAGGAACCCTCCTTTTCCACAGGAGTAAGTGAAACTGATTCAGATGATGACCACTTAGTAAGTCCCTGATCGGGACCCATGACCATTCCAGTAGAATCAAAAGTACCCTCAATGGGAGCCCAGGGGAAGATGCTGGTCCTTTTAGACTCTGGATGCACCTGATGTGCAATCAGCCCAGAGGTGGTAGAGAAAATGGGACTAAGATTGAGAACTATGAAAGTACCCATTGCCTTTTGCCAGCTGGATGGGTCAATTGCTGGGGGGGGCATTTTGTAACTGAACTGGTGGAGATATGGATGGGGGACCACCAAGAATCCCTGAGTTTCATTGTGGCACCAGGGACGGAACGGCCCCTCATACTGGGATTACTTTGGTTGCAGAAATGGAACTTTCATGTGAACTGGTGGAAAGGGTGGCTATGCATCCATTCGGCTAAGCCAACAGAGAGGGAGGGAAAGACTTCCCACCTAGCCAGAGCGGCAACGGACTTAGCAGTTGTCACGCATGAGAAAATTGTGGGAGAAGAAAGAATTCCGAAAGAATATTGGGACCTCAAAGAGGCATTCAGTGAAAGAGCTTCTAAAAAGCTCCCCCCCCCCCCCAGTGCCACAGATTGCAGCATAGAGATCCTCCCAGGGAAACTCCCTAAACCACAGATTTACTCGGTGACCCCACGCGAACTGGAGGAATTATGCAACTTCATTGATAAAAACTTAAACAGGGGGTTCATTCAACCACTAGGCCACAGGTGGTCGCACTGGTCTTATTCTGAGAAAAAAAGATGGCTCCTCTGCTCTTATGTGTGAACTATAAAAACTTGAATGCCATTTGCGTGGAAAACGTGTACCCTTTGCACCTCATGAAGGACATATTGGCACACTTGGCAAAGGGGAAAATTTTCACAAAATTAGATTTAAGGGAGGCCTATTATTGGGTCCAAATAAAAGAAGGAGATGAGTAGAAGACTACTTTCAACTGCCCTCTGGGGTGTTTCCAGTTTAGAGTGCTCCCCTTTGGACTACAGGGGGCGCCCGCCATTTTTATGCAGTTGATTAATGAGGTGCTACATGAACACCTGTAAAAAGGGGTGTTAGTTTACCTGGTTGACATCCTTGTGTACATGGAAACACTTGAGGAACACGTAAAACTTGTGTGCTCTGTGCTGAAAAAACTCCGAGCTGCTGAACTTTATGCCAATTTGTCTAAGTGCGAATTTCACCAAGAGAAAATTGACTATTTGGGGTACCGCATCTCTCATGAAGGTATCGAGATGGATCCAGAGAAAGTCCAAGCTGTGACAGAATGGGCGGCTCCTTGCACCCGCAAAAAGCTGCAAAGTTTTTTGGGATTTGCTAACTTTTACCGCCAATTTATTCCCTCATTCGCTAGCATTGCATTGCCAATTATGAATCTTTTAAAATCAAAAGGGGAATCAAAACTTGTGCTAATTGGTTTTATCATTTTAAGAATTTGTCTATAAATAGGTACAAGGTGAATCATACAGTGATCAGAGTGTCCCACAGCTACTCTTAGTAGAAAGAGAGAGGCATCTTTTATTGTAGAGTAGCAATGGTCTAAAATATTCTTGCCTCTTGTGAGACAGTCAACATGCTGACTGTAACTTAGTATTTTATGTTCTTTATAGAAGAATGTATCTTATATAAATGTAATATCAGTTTGTAGTTAGTCAGAGGTAGGTTCCTACCAGTTCGCACCTATTTGGTAGAACCGGTTCGTCAAATCTACCGAACCGGTTAGAAGTGGTTCCACTAGTGGATCCGGAAAGCAGGCCACACCTACAAAAGAGGTTCCAAAAATTTTTGAAACCCACCACTGGTCCTTGGATATGATTATTCTACACTATCATGCTCATATTTATAAAACTCAGTGCCTCTGTGAAAGGTAAGGATGACTACTGCATTTGTGGTGCAATCAGAACATTGCATGTGTTGAAGTTGTTTTAACGCAAACCAAAGATGCCTTTTCAAAAACAAGTTTACATCATATTCTTATGCATGCCAGTGCTGTGTGTGAGGTAACTTAAGGTGGTTCTGACAAGTGTCATCGGCATCTTCATATCCAGTCACATGGGCGGCAAGCCACTCCCATTCAGTCACATGGGCGGCAAGCCACTCCCACAAAGGAGGCCACACCCACAGAGTAGGTTCGAACAATTTTTGAAACCCATCACTGTAGTTAGTGTACAAGTATGTAAAAGAATGCACTTTGATGTTAACAGGAAAAAAGAAAAAAGTTAAGAGTACATTTGATGTAAGATGAAGGAAGTTGCTGTGAACAAAGATAAGGGCTGCTTTCTCCCTAATAGCCAAGGTGGCGCAGTGGTTAAAAAGCAGCACTGCAGGCTACTGCTAGATCAGCAGGTCAGCGGTTCAAATCTCACCGGCTCAGGGTTGACTCAGCCTTCCATCCTTCCGAGGTGGGTAAAATGAGGACCCAGATTGTTGGGGGCAATATGCTGACTCTCTGTAAACCGCTTAGAGAGGCCTGAAAGGCCTATGAAGCGGTATATAAGTCTACTGCTATTGCTATTATTGCTATTGCCATGCTGATTAGCTGAACCTGAGATCGCCAGGTGGGCTGGGTCACTGCTGTTCTGCTAGGCTGCTGGGCTACTGGGTAGGGTCTTTGGTTTGCTGTTTATTTGCCACTGGTCATCTGGGCTCCTGGGTGAGCTCTTGGGCTGCTGGGCTGGATTGCTGGTTCACTGCCACTCAGTGCCATCTCTCATCTGGGCTCCTAGGCTACTTGGTTGGGTTCTCTGGATTCCTGGGCTACTGGGCTGGGTTGATGATTTACCTCCACTCAGCTGGGAACCTGGGCTACCTGGTTGGGTCACTAGTTCACCTCTGCTCATCTGGCCTCCAACTGCCATGAATCTCCAGGCTCCTGGGCTGCGATGCTGGGTTGATGAATTGCTGGGTAGCCTCTCAGGTGGGCTACTGTCAGTCTCTTCTCAGCATGCATTACTTTGGCTTCCTTGCAGTTATTATTTGAATTTCTAACTACAACGAAAAGGATCCATTTTAGCCATCTCAAGCTATTTTGTGAAAGTTCAACTTGAATTTGTATGGTTAAAAGAAAACCCCACTATTTTCATTGGAACTTCTGGCCAAATACTAGTTACCCTATAGTAAATTTGCATATATAGCCACAGCCGGATGGCCGTGAAGACCTGGCTGTCCCAGCAAGCCTGGGGTTGAATCCCCCCCCACTTGAATTTGCTGTGTCTGTTGTGCTTTTAAACTGTTTGTATTGTCTGATTGTCTTTGTCTTACTTTTTGTAATTTCCCCTCCCTTGGCTTTGTTCAGCCGCCCTGAGTCCCTTTGGGGAATAGGACGGCCTACAAATTGAATAAAATCCAATCCAATCCAAATCCAGCCAAATATACCCACACAACTGTACATGCTTTGCACAGTCTTCTAGCCTTGTCATCATGCATTTTTTGACCTTTAAGATTTATGCCCATATAGCTAGGAGTCAGCCCTGAACACAGACTACAAGCCAAATAATTGCTGTTCTTTTTGTGATTTGTTTGTTAGATGAGAGAGACCGTGTGTTGGAGTAAGGTAAAAGTAAAGGTTCCCCTTGCACATATGTGCTAATCTTTTCCAACTCTTGGGGGCTGTTCTCATTTCCATTTCAAAGCCAAAAAGCCAGCACTGTCTGAAGATGTCTCCATGTGGCCAGCATGGCTAAACGCCGAAGGCGCATGGAATGCTATTACCTTCCCACCAAGGTGGTCCCTATTTTTCTACTTGAATATTTACATGCTTTGGAACTGCTAGGTTGGCAGAAGCTGGGACAAGTAATGGGAGCTCACTCCATTACGTGGCACTAGGGATTCAAACCAACAAACTACTGAGCTTTCTGACTGACAAGCTAAGCATCTTAGCCACTGAGCCACTATGTCCCTCTATGTTGAAGTAAGCAACAGGAAAAAGAGCTGAATTCAGCTATCTGAATTGAATTGAATTTGGTGGGAAGGTAACAGTGCTTTGTGTGCCTTTGGCATTTAGTCATGCCAGCTACATGACCACGGAGATGTCTTCAGACAGCGCTGGCTCTTTGGCTTGGAAACAGAGATGAGCACTGCCCCTAGAGCCGAAAACAACTAGCACACATGTGTGGGGAAACCTTTACCTTAATTCAACAGATGAAAATGTTTGTTTTGTTTTAGAGAGATTAGAATGAGAAATGCTGTTAACCAATTCATTCTCCTCCTGCCACTTAATTCAAAACACTCGGAGCTCCTACCTTATAGCAAGTTGTAGCTATGGACCACTTAGAGGTGAAAGCGACAGATGGTGAATTCACCTTAGTTCTTCCCAAAGTCAACTCCAACATCTTGCCAGAATGAACACTCTCCGAAGACTTCTCAGCTCAGAGATCGCAACAAACAGACTGCATTCTCCAATTGCCAAATCTGGCTGTTGTTCATCCAGCTGATTCCAAATAATGAATATCCAGTTCTAGAGCCCATAAAGCCAGCAGTCTTAGTTTGCAATCCTGAATAAATAATTATTTTCATGGCAGTCAGAGAATCCACAAAGAGTGTTAGATGGAAGACATCCAGATCTGAACAGAATTGAAGTAAATTTCAGAAATAGCATCATTATATATTTGCTCTCCCAAGCTATTTTCAGAAAGCATATAGATGGATACCTCAAAGAAAAATTGGAAGCATTCAAGCATATGCTGGAATTGAAGGCAACTTAATATATCTCATGGTATATTTTCTTACAATGCCAGATAACCTGAACCTAAAGTCCATGAGTTCAGTGGTTATTATATAATGTGTAAACCAGCATTTTTCAAACTTGGCAACTTTAAGATGTGGTATAAACAGTGTGTTTAGAAGGCCCAAGAATGCAGAACACTGTCACACATATTACTTGGAAGTAAGCACTATTTAATTCAATGGGTATCATTTCTGAATGGCCTTGTATGAGAGTGTGCAATAAAAATTCAATCTTTATATAGTATTTTTAGTGGCCCAGATAAAACAGTCTGGCTTTCTGATTGGAGGAGTCTTTTCTACTAGCTGGGTCAAATGCAATTATGCCTGAAGAAATCTAGCAAGCTCTGATTGAACAAAAATATTTCCAAACTCTTGAAAAGTGGTTGCTGAATACCTTAAAAGAACTGTAATACAAATTATTTGGGTCACCAAAATTTGATTTGATAATAGCGAGCAACAATGTAAGGACACAAATGTAACTGATTAGTTCTGTGATTTTGACATTTCTGTGTTTTGTGCTCAGTGACAATTAATCCAATTGCATACATTGATGGATTGAGAGATAGTTTTTAACAAAGCAGTTAATTTGCAACTATCCCCTTTCTCTGCAGCTTTCCATGATTTCTAGGAAGGGGGGAATCCACCTTGTAATTCAATCTGTCATTTATTTCTCTCTTCTGATTTTACTGTCTTCTAGGCAATCCCTCCCTCCCCCCCCCCACAACCAATGAAGAATTCATCAACTTGATCTCAGCCAGAAAAATGAGAAAGACAACTTTGCAAACCAGCTAGTGAGGAGAGGTGACAGCAATTTAGTATATTATGGACTATAGAGGCTTTCAAGAAATGAAAGAGAGGATGTCACCAAGGCTTTCCACTCTGGACTATAAAAAGCTTCATGGCAGCCAAGAGTTAGATGTTTCAGTTTTTGCTGCCATCTGTGGTCACCTGCAGGCCAGATGTGGTCACCCATAATGCCATTCAAGGAGGTCTGCAGCATCTGAAGCAGAGAAAGGTAGAAGACAAATTAGGTAGGACTGGAGCGAGTCTTGCTCTTTTTATATTGGAAGCAAAACTTATCCTTAATCTTGGTTGTCCCGAAGATTCTTTTTCAAGAGGCAACTGGACTTTCTGGGTTTTTTAAAAAAGAGGTTTGTTTTGCTTCTCATCCAAGAAGATTCTTGAACTCAGCTCAGAAGTTTATAGCTTCTTGGTTGAGATGTGAAATGTCTTCTGTAGGAAGTTATCACCCAGCCCTCTCCCAGAAAAATGAAATATCCTAGGAAATATTGAAAAGGCAGAATATTTCTCTGGATGTGAAAAGAAAGAAACATGTTTTAAAAGACGGATAGTTGCCTATAGCTTCCTGCCCATCCCCACTTTGTCAATGGGCCATTAAGAAGGCCAAGGTAGTCCCTTTACATAATAAAGACTTCTCTACTTCAGCTCCAGGGGGATGGGATTAAGGCATGATAATATTGGCCCTTTACCCAACTGACCACATGGCATCTGAGAACTCAACCAAACCTGGATTCAAAATGCAGCCTAGAGAGTTGCCTCTGCATGGCCCTATGGGAGTCTGACAACCAATCAGAATAAAAGTTCAAGATCAAAGGCCAGAGAGGGCATAAAACCAGGGACTCAGCATCTCAGTCCTTCCTTCTCTTTTCTCCACCAACATTGAAGCATGTGGTGACCTTTTCTGTTCAAGACTCAAGCCATGTAGTCCTGTCCACCAATAAACCATCTTTCCAAGCAGCCTCCATGTCTCCAGTGTCTTTTCCCCCACTTGGAGCCGAACCCAGAAGGACAGTTCTTTCATCACAAAGAAAAAACAGAAAATCCAGTTGCCTCTTGAAAAAGAATCTTTGTGACAACTGGATGACTGCGAATCTCCATAGACATTTAATCTCGATTATTTATTTAGTGTATGGCACATCATACATGCACTAGCAATTTATATTTAACATTTCATCTTACTCCTAGTTAAAGTAATGTTCATTTTAGTTAATTCTTCAATTCTAGTTAAGGAAAAGAGTTCTCCTGAATAGTTGGTAATTTTAAAGAAGCTTCCTAATTCCAGATTGTGTTGGTGCTAGCGACTTATTTGGTTATGGGGAGGAAATAAGGCACACTTAATAGATACTTTTTCCTTATTATTTCATTAATTAGACTTATACTGTACTTTTGGCTGCAGAAGAGGAGTCTGAGGAGCAGGACCTGCTGTTATCTTTCTAAGGGTAATCGTCGAGGCACTCTGCATATGCTCGGAGATACATTATGAGGAGAAAGGGGGGGGACGGGAGGGGTCGTCTGAACGGGGTCCCGGGGGAGGACGCGTGTCGGGCCGTTCGCACGACCCGGGGGGGGCGGGGAAGGGAGGGTGCTGCGCTCTGGGAGGCGGGGATGGGGAGGGTGGAGGGGGGATGTTTGGGGAGGGGGGGTTTGAGGTATGGCCTTTTGAGGTGGATGGGCGGCGGGGGTGGATGGGTGGCTTTGGAGACGTCTCAGGACCCAGCTAGGGAACGTCATCAGTGTTAAGGACCCGGATTGTTGTTGGGGGCAATATGCTGACTCTGTAAACCGCTTAGAGAGGGCTGAAAGCCCTATGAAGCGGTATATAAGTCTAACTGCTATTAATGGCTGGCTATTATGTCGAGAATGGTTTTGCCGATCCGCGCAGAGAACTCCAAGAAATTAAGTTCACTCCCAATCATGCTAAAGCGGAGAAAGAAAAATTAAAACCGAAGCAAAAACGAGGCGTAGGGGAGATGAATCGGAATAATGGGAATGGGAAGGAGAGAAGTGGGGGGGGGAGGAAGAGGTGGGGTTTGAAAGCGTAGAATCCCCAAAGAGTGAAGGGAAAGGACTAGCTAACGTGCCTCGGCTCCGGCTCCGACAAGATGTAGCTTTGGGCTGTGCGTGGGCTTAGCCTGAGGAGCGGGCCCTACTTCCTCGCCCTCCTCCTCCTCCTCCTCCTCCTTTTGCCTTTCGGCGTGTACCGGATCGTTGTCTAGGCGGGCTCCCGGCTGGAAGATCGTGCGTGCCAGTGGCGGGATCGTCCGCCCCTCCTTTCCTTCCCCCCTCCCCACCCCGCTCGCTCCCCCGCCCCCTCCCCCTTTAGTGGCCGGGTGATCTCCTCTCTGGACGAGGCGTGTAGCGACGGGGAAACGCGCAACCAGGGTTAAAGTATGGCAAGCGAAGATGGTTTCTGCCAAGGAGCCAACGATCGCTATGTTTTCGGGTCTGTCGATCATCTTTTTCCTGTGCTGGGCGACCTGGTAAGCTACTCTAGTCCTCGCTTCGTTTCTTCGCCTCCGCCGCTGCTCTTCCAGTTTCCTTGCACCTGTACCTGATGCCCACAATTAGGGACGGGAGGGGGCAGAAAATTGGGAGTGGGCGCGAACCAAGGCTCCATCTCCCCTTCCCCGATGGTGGCGGTCTGATCGCGCTCTCTTTCCTAATTTCGCATATGTTGCCCCCCCTGGATTCACTCTTTCTTTCCTTTGGCTTCCAGTGTCACCGCGCTCCCGGGACAAGAGAAATTATGGCCGGAGAATTTTACGCGCATCCTGGACCGTCTCTTGGATGGCTATGACAACAGGCTGCGTCCTGGATTTGGGGGTATGGTTCATGCCTGCGGTCCTTGCTGTCTGTGATGAGTCTGCCTCTGTGCCTTAACTGTGAGGGAAATGTGCCTTAGGGATTCTTCAGCGCCTTTGAAAACAGAACCCAAAGTAATTATGATGTTTACGTTTCTCCCCACACCCCTTATTGAGTTGTGGCAGACATGGGGGCTGGCTGAACCTTTGTTTTCTTGCTCCCACTGATGAGTTTGAGGAGGGCATGGGGGGAGGGAAAAAAGAAGATAAACAGAGATCCTGCTAGATTCCCCCCCCCCAAAAAAAACCTCCCACTGCTCCTCCAATGCCTGGAAAGCCAGGGGCATCCATGGAAGGTTAATTCCATGGAACCTCGTAAAGGAAAGCCTTTAAAATCATTTCCCTCTCTTAAAAAGTGGTTGCTGAATACCTTGAAGGGAAGCATGATACAAATTATTTGGGTCATTAAAATCTGATTTGATAATAGTGAGCAACAATGTAAGGGCATACACATAACTGATTAGTTCCCTCTCTGTGATTTTGAGGTACATTAGGCTAGGCATTGAACTGAATTCCATGCATTTAATGCCAGGATGAACTTTTCCTCTTCCACCTCACACCCCCTTGGCGAGCTAAGCCCAGTAAGTGACTCCCAACTACCAGGCAGATTTGATGCCAATCCACATACCACTCTCCTCCTCCTCCTCTCCACTTCTGCCTCATCTCTGCCTCTCTGTCTGCTTGTCTCTCTGACACACACACATTCAAACACCGCCCATCCTGTGGGTGTCGTCCACTGGGTGCAGGGAGAAGTCGGGAGTGGGTTGTCTGAATTGTGCCACTTTGTGAGCAGCAATTGCTTGACATTCTGTCAAAGTAGAACAAGTGCAGCTGTTGCTTCTTGGTGAAAAACACACCCGCATGCTCTAGTGCTCCATTAGTGACAGCTGGGAGGAAATATGTAAACAACCCAAGGCTTGAGATCTTGCACCTGCATCTGATCTGTTCTTGGCAGCCATATTCTTTTAAAACCCCCATCTTTTGCAGTTTATAGCAGCAGAAATTGTATAGCACCCCCACTTGCCCTTTTTTTAGTAACAATCATGCTCTCCATGGATAAAGGGAAATTGAAAGAATCTCTTATCTATCTCTCCATGTATCACAGTCACTGGTTTCCTCCCAGATGTTTCTGCTCTGCCACTCTCACTGCCCAGCATCTGGAATTCACAGTTTTTGTGACTAACTCAAAATTGACCCAGGGCCAGATTTATGGATAGAAGAGATACAATTTTGGGTTACGACCCGAAGAGGGACTAACAGCTTGTAGTATCACTCCACCACCCTTCTACATTCATGATTACGTCCTGAGGGGTTGGGATGAGCATTTCTATCTCACCAGAGATGGGTATCTGTGAAAATGTAGGAGGAGGCCATGAAAAGATTTTCCTGGGAACTATCTTGCTGACATTGTAAGAAGATTTAGTCCAAGCTTGTTCCCTAAAAATTGTGTTTCTTTCTTTGAGCGTTTAGTTTAGACATGTGACTCATTTACAAAACCAAGTATGCTGCCAATTTCCATATACACATCCTGTTATCCACCATAGAAACTGTGTATCACCTGCTTATTTCAAGATTATTTGAGAGACTTGGACTTTCCTTTTCATCCATTTAAGGATGGGAAGAATAGATACAGCTAATTTTATCCAAACACCATAGAGAATTGGTTCCATAAATTCAGTTGGGCTTTTCTATTGTCTTCTGTGTATTTTTGCATGTTCTGTGCTTACCAACATATTTGTTTATCCTAGATGTGATGCCTTTAATTTTACCAGCTTCTATTAAAGTGGGACTGTCTTTTCCAGTCTAATATCCTAATGGATTAAGTCTACAAATTCTCATGTTGATTCAGAGTTATGAGAACTGTAGTCTGGAAGCTTTTTGATTGGAGAAGGAAATTCACTTTCTTAAGTTAGGGAAACCTCTTTAGCAGGAAGAAGGGAATGCTGCCAGGACTGAAACATATAAGTCATTTATTTTTTGAGTCTAAAAGGAAAGGAGATTTGCATCTATAGTTTTGGGAACTGCAGTTCCTTGTATCTTATGATAAATTGACTTGGCAAATATGAGTAGAATTTTAAAAACATTTTGTTATGCAATGTAGAAGATACTTCAAAATGACTGGGGGAAATGAAGAGGAAACAAGCAAAAATTGCTACTTGGTCCAAGTGCAGAGGAAGAGTGCCATTCTATCCAGATGGACTGGAAAAGGGTCCCTGCTGACTTCGGTTGAAATTACATTTGGGTGAAAAGTTTTCTGATTCTCAAACTGGTGCCTGCCAGTTCTGTAAATTACAACTCAGTCAATGGCTATGTAAGATTAGTGAGACAGACTTTATATCTCCATAATGAGGGCTAGATTATGTTAGAAATTGCTAGTGAGTAAATGGTCAGTTTGTGAGTTGTAAGCTAAACCATATGTAGATCATAAAGAGAAGTCCCATCTGCACAGGGAACAAAATCAGGTGCGGTTCACCAACAAAACCGCGCCCGACTAAACCGCGCCCGACTAAACCACGTCGCTGACGTCATCAACAGGGCGAAAACAGCGCGGAGACAGAAGCACGCTGTAAACCCTAAACCTAAAATTAACCCCTAAACCTAAACCTAACCCTAAACCTAACCCTAAACCTAACCCTAAACCTAACCCTTAACCTAAGCCTAAACCTAATCCTAACCCTTAACCTAACCCTAAACCTAACCCTAAACCTAACCCTAACCCTTAACATAACCCTTAACATAACCCTAACCCTTAACCTAACCCTAAAACTAACCCTAAACCTAACCCTTACTTTAAGTTGAATCGGCTTGCTTTCAAAGCGCTATTTAAAGCGCCCTTCTTTCTCCGCGCTGGCTGTTGTCGCCCTGTTGATGATGTCAGCGACGTGGTTTAGTCGGGCGCGGTTTAGTCTAGCGCGGTTTTGACGGGTCACGATCAGGTGCATTGGCAACTCAGACTTTAAAATTTAAGTTGGGTAGAGGACAGTGTAAGCAGAAGTACTTTTTAAAAATCACTTTGGACATACATATTTTCTTTAATAATCACAGCCTAGGGTCTTGGAATAATAGGAAGTGCTTCTAACCCAACTATTTAGATATTATTTCTCTCCTTCTAATTTATTTTTCCCATATAAATATAAAACTGTTTTCTACACTTGGATATCCTGAAGATGTTTCAGGACTATTTAGATTAGTAATTCCTGTCTAGTTTTGGCATTACTTCAGATGTTGTCTGAAGCTGTGGCTTGCCTTCCTGTGCTTCACTGCAGGATACAATACCTAAGGGAAAATTTTAAAAATAGAAAGCTTAAATCTGCCATCTGAATGCCCAGTAACCTTTTGCTGGATGCACATCGAGCATCCTGTTTGATTTGCCTGTGATAAAAGAGGTCAGCCCCACCTATACTGTGAATTGTCTTGCAATTGTTGCTTGGTATATCTAAAAAGTGCTTTTTCGAAAGGCAACTGGACTGTTTGTTCCTTGAGGTAGAAGACAAAAAACAGTCCAGTTGAAAAAGCACTTTTTACACAACTATGACCTGGATGACTGAGAATCTCCAGACAATGCCTGGTATGCTTGTCAACAGTAGTTCAATCCAGATAATGGAGTTTGCTTAGATTAAACTGTGTAGGGGTTGTAAAAAGTCTTCATCTATCCAAAGACCACATTAGGAAAATATCCACAGTAGCCATCAAAGACTAAAAAAAATATTTCCGATTCCTGAAAAGAGACATTACTATGCAGCATTGACACTGATAGGATGTGGCTATAAAAACTGGTTCTGGATGCTGATATTATGCTTCTCTTCATAATTATAGGCGTATATCTTCCTCTGCTTATTTCATATAGTTAAATTAATCTGAGAGGTGCTGAATGTATATTGTATCTCTGGTGGCAAAATCAAATTAGTGTTTATTTATGTAGCGCCAAACAGCCAAAGGACAGATTTGAGAGTCTGGATTCTAAAAACAGATTCAGGGGAAAGAACAGGTGGCAGGCAGCAGCTATGTAAAAATGGAAGCAGATTAAGTAAGTAAGAGAAGACAATGTCATAATCTCAGGTATAGGTATTCCCTAGTATTTATCTTAGTATTCATTACAACAGGTCATCATAGTCAAATTGGCTACTTTTTGGTGTACTTTAAATATTACAATCCCATAATCAGGTTTATGAGAGTTGAGATCCAAAGCTTTGGAAGGTCTCAGATGGCTTATGTCTTACATCATGGGTCCCCAACCACCGGGCCGTGGCCCACTACTAGGCTGTGGCCTATTCGGAACTGGGTTGTGTGAGTAATAATGACTTAGGTTAAAGTCACATGTTGGGCTATATTGATATGTGAGAATAATTTTGGGAGACAAGAGGAAAACCTTCATATTGGATAAGACCTCTAAAAGATGTCTCAGGCAAAGAAGAGAGAGGATGTGTGAAGTATTTTAGAAGGGACCCGTCGTAATTTTCTGCAGAGTAAAGGAAAGGAGGGGAGAAATATTTTCAGTTGTACATGATTCTTATAATAATGTAACCTTACAATAAAGCTAAAGCTACTACTCCTGATTGGGCTTATAGGACTAACAGATAAAAAGGATATGAATACTTTTGGTAGCAATGACATGTGAATAATATCTCTCCACTCCAAAATCACTGAAAACCTATAGAATAAGCCTGCAATTGTCCACTGATTACAGCCAGAGGTGGTATTCAGCCAATTCTGAATGGTTCTGGCAAACTGGTAGTGGAAATTTTGAGAAGTTCGGAGAACTGGAAAATATCATCTCTGGCTGGCCCCGCCCCCGATTTATTCGCTGCCTCCCAGCCTCCTAGCTGATCGGCTAGAAGGAAAAAATCAGCCGGGACATCGCTTGGCAAAGAAGAAAAAAAAACCTAAGATGCCGTCGTTGCTTTAAATTGAAAAGCCAAGAAGCAGCTGCTCAGAAGGAGGTTTTTAATTGCAGACATTCAGCAGTTTATTTCTGGGTCAGCTGAACAACAAACTGGATAAGAGGGGGGATTCCTATGTGGTTCTATGCAGTGGTGGATTTCAAAAATCTTTAGAATCTATTCTGTAGGTGTGGCCTGTTTTGTGGGAGTGGCTTGTCAGTCATGTGACCGGGTGGGAGTGGCTTGGTGGTCATGTGACTGGGCATGGCACGACAAAACCGCGCTTGTCAAAATGGTGATAAAATCGTGTCGCTAAAGCCGCGACGTCATCACCACGCGTCATCACCGCCGCGACAACAGCGCGGCAACAGAAGGGCGCTTTAAAATGGCACCGTGGCAGAAAGCCGATTTCAATTAAGGTAAGGGTTAGGATTAGGTTTAGGGGTTTGTTTTAGGGTTAGGTTTAGGTTTAGGTTTAGGGTTAGGTTTAGGGTTAGGTTTAGGGTTAGGTTTAGGGTACTGCGCGGATTTGCCCTCCGCGATTATGTCATCACGGTAGGGTCGCGTTTTTCCTTAGCGCTTCGCGGATTTGTGGTGGAACCGTGACTGGGTGGGAGTGACTTGGCAGTCATGTGACTGGCTGGGCATGGCCAACTTGTGAAATGTTGTGAAATTCACTAAACAATGCTCTTGCTTAGCAACCACAATTTTGGTCCTAATTGTGTCCAAAATTCCTTTCTTTCCTTCCCTCCTTCCTTCCTTTCTTGTCTCTCTGTCTCCCTTCCTCTTTCTTTTTCTTTCCTTCTTTTTCTTTCTCTTTCTTTCTCTTTCTCTTTCTTTCTTTCCAAAGGAACACAATAGGTGGACCTAACCTACTGTATATGGCAGTTTACAAAGCTGACCCACCAACTGAACAACAGACACTTCACTGCTGTGAAAAAAATATTCTTTGTATTTACATAATATTCCACCTTTTATAGGCTTTATAAACATATTTATTTCCATAAGAGAAGAGAGAGATCAACTGGCAGAAGTGGGCTGCATTGTTAATCTGAGGGGACAGCCAGCTTTACCTTTCCTTTTCATCCAAAGCTGGTGAAACAGTAGTTATTCTGAAGTGGTGACGGAAAAGAATGAAGTGAGGGGCCAATAATGTTGTCTCTTGTATCCATGCAATATAAAGGCATTATTGCAGGTGCCTTATTTGTCTGGATAAAAAGAACAGCTTGAGAGGAACAGACATTTTATCAACTCAGGTACCCTATCAGGTTTAATACTGTTTGGACAGAGATAGCTAGCTAGCTGGCTAGGTAAATAGAGATAGATAATGATAGATAGATAGATAGATAGATAGATAGATAGATAGATAGATAGATAGATAGATAGATAGATAGATAGATAGATAGATAGATAGATAGGAGGGAGGAAGTTCCATCTTCTGAATCCATTTTGCAGCATGGGAAATATTCTTCGAAATTTTGTAATGAATCAAGGTGGACCCAAAAATACCTTTGATATTTACAGGGTGGACACCATTCACAATCTTTAATATGTCAACATTATAGAAAAATTAGTTGTTATAGTTGATCATCTTATATACAGAAAGGATCCTGTGATCAATTATATTTCCCCAAAGAGTCTATCTTTCCTTTCTCTTTCTCTTCCTCCCTCCCTCCCTCCCTCCCTCCCCCCTCTCTCTCTCACAAACACACACACACACAAACACACCTGGTCTGGGCACATAGTCAGTGGCAGTGGTGGTAGGGCTTGCCTTGGCTCTCTGCCATCCTGGAACTGTGCCGTGCTGGGGAGTTCTCCTGTATGGATGCGCCTGATAGCAGCAGCTGTAGCAGTGGCGGCAGAGCACACCCTGCCTTCAGGGGCCCGTTCTCCCAGCCGAATCAACTGCAATGGGGATTTCTGTGCAGATGCTCCCGGCGGTGGTGTGCTCAGTGGCAGAAGACTTGGCACCCGTTCCTTCAAGTGGTGGTCCCTTCAAGCAGGACCCAAATCGCCCATGGCGACCTCTCACCCTGGCAGCTGCCACGTTACATTGCAGCCACCCAGGGTAGCTTCGACCCCTGCCTTCTTGTTGCCTCCAGCCCCTGGCTCTGCTGGCAGCCGCTCCTTCACGTCCCATTGCTCCTTTCTCCTGGAGATCCTTCCTGGCTGGGAGCGACCTTCTGCCCCAGAGAGTTTGGCAGCGATGGGGAAATGGAGGCTTCTTTGCCAGTCTCCCAGCTGGCAAAACAGATATTTTCACAGTGGCGGCTAAAGCACAATCCTGGACAGTCAGTTCCGGCTCTCCCCTCCCCAAGCAAGTCCTGTTGCTGCTGGAGCCGCTTTTGCTGAATCTGGCATGGCGGCAGGACTCTTGCCATCACTGAGAGCATCACTTGCAGCTGCTTCTTGCCATCACCACCCCACTGGATTTACTCAGGAGCAAGCAGAGGGGCAGGCCAGGGGAGGGAGTGTGCTGGTACGGGGCCTCTGGAAGCTAAGGTACGAGAAGGCACACTAAATTTCACCAACTGGAACTCCCCTTCCGGTGTGTACTGGCTGAAACCCACCCCTGGTTCTATGTTTTTGAAGTTCTGGGGTTTGTGCAATATGGGTTTTGTGTTTCTAAAAGGGTTTGAGTGATTCCCATTGTGACTAAATGACTTTAATCCTGTGTCAGGTCTTGAGTATGGGGGCTGCTTATTCTGATTCTACTACTCTATTTTGTTAGCTGCCAAATCTTGCCATGGGGAGATTTTGAAATATCCTCTCTTGAATGGGTTTACTACCAATCTGTTTGCCTGCTTGTGAATGGAGCCGAACGTCCAGCTTCCACTTTCTATAGGCTCATTATTTCTAAGCTCCGGTAGCTGTTTTCTTGTTACAAAGTTTCCTTTAGGCAGGCAGCCAGAATCTGGAATGAGCCTCAGGCAGGTTTCTTCGTTAGCAGCTTGATTTTTCCTTGATTTTCTGGGAGCCTTTTCTTATAACTAATATTTTATTTGGGGAAATAAAGGGAGGGGGCAATTCCTTCTCACAGCAGGTTAGTGGGGTGGGTAGGGAATGGGGATTTTCTGGTATCCTTCCCCTGACACACCCACCAAGTCATGCCCACCCAACCGGTAGTAAAAAAAATTGATTCTCACCACTGATTCCAGCTCTAGGGAAGTTTGTATATAGTATGTGAAACAAATTGTCACCTAGGAACTTTATAAAACCAGGGTTTACAGAATGTGACCTGATTTATATTCAAATTTAGAATTGAAGGTTAATTCTATGGAATCTCATAAAAGGAAAGCCTTTAAAATCATTTCCCTCTCTTTCAAAGCAGTAGAATCAGGGGTTATCTTATGAACTACTTGGAAAAAGATATAGAAAAGACAACATAAAAATTATTCCACATAGCTCATACTTATCTGTGGAATGAATTACTACCAGGCATTGTGACACCCACCAGCCTGAATGACTTTAATGCAGGACTTATTCAAATTTATGGTGGCAAGTCAGTCAAGAGCAGTCTTTTTTATTTTTTTTAATTCATGTTTTATTTGCAGTTTCACTTTCATACCATACATATTTTGTGGACAGTATATTGACTGGGTCAATGTCCTTTCTAAAAAATGCTAACAATAACAATACAAAGAAGTATGCATAATATTAATCTTCCAACTTCAACAATACCATTCTCTCTTTATAATTCTTTATCATTTTTCCCATTAATTCATTTAAACCTAAATAACATTTCTTTGCACCATGTATTTGTTTTCCCCTACTAAGTCACTAATGTTTAATATTTTAAAAATACTCATTATTCCACCATAATTTCAATATCCCAAATGTCTAGGATTACTAATAAGGCCAAATATTAACAAAATTTAATCAATCCCAGGATTATATCTTAAAGTCCCCACAATTTCTAGTCCTTAAAAGTTTATGTTCACGGTATATTTTAACACACTGTTACTAATAATACAATTAGATTAACTAATCCTCAACTTTCATCTTCTCTTAGCTTATTTTTAATTATAATAAATTCTATTAAGTATATATGCTACTATTTTCCCTATTTGTATTTTCTACTTTTTCATTTTATTAATATATTTTATCACTATCCATAATCTCTTCATCTTTTTGGAGTTGACTTTTTAATCATCCTGTCAACTCATGAAGCTTCTCTGACCTGCTCCCAAGTTGCCATAGGCACGGGGATGGGAAATCATGCCTCACAGCTGCACCAAGGAATGTACTCCTCAGTCATAACAAGTATTTGGGTTGTCAAGGCCATCTCCGTGGATATCAGCAAGGCCTGGAAGGGAGTGACTTCTACAACCCACCAGAAGAGAATTGAGCCCCAGGCAATTGCCGGTGGTTCCCCACGCCACAGACAATCAACCCAGGCAGGGTAAGCCCCCGATCCACAAGCCAGAGCCAACAGAAACCTCAAAGTACTCCAGGCACAAGCAGATGGGGCACAACAAGAAGGGGGAGTCGCAGGATTGAATGAGCTACCCTGGTTTAGGGGAATGTTCAGTGAGGACCCAGACAAACTGGCTCTATTCCTTGACTCCACTGGGGTCCATTTAGACTGCTATGGGCACCTCTACCCATCTCATAGAGCCATGGTGAATGCCATTGTTATGGGACTGGAGGGAGAAGCAAAAGAGTGGTTGACAGCCCTCCATAAGAGAAGAGCCTTCCAGCTGCAAGACATAGATGAATTCCTGCAAGAACTGGAAACCAGGTTTGAGGAATCAGAGGATAACCAGTATGCAGGGAATGAGATCTGGAGTTTAAAGCAGAGAGGGTGACCCATTAAAGAACACATTCATGCATTCAGAAGGGTCATAGGGAAGCTAATGCCCTGCCCAGAGGAGCTACTAGTCCATTTTTTCA